>NC_052395.1:1681996-1900677 GCF_009389715.1 Phoenix dactylifera | reverse complement strand
ATTATTGCATGGCCATGGCATGGTGGTGCATGCCATCAAATCATTGAGATGTGCTCATCTCAATGATGGCCTGCCACATACACTATGGTGATTAATGGCACTGCATCAGCACCGCGTTCATGTAGTACATACAGTCCCCTCTTAGGGGGCACGAGTCGGCATCCTTGTTCTGTTGTTGTTTTTTTTTTTTTTTTTTTTTTTTTTTTTTATTTGATGCTCTTTTTTGTTTCTTGTTTCTTTGGAGATAAAGACAGTCCTTTTTCATTTTTGATATAATGGACAACTGTTATGCTGAATGAGCATGTGTACACTCAGAAAGATTAGAAAAAGAAGTTGACGAGGAGGGAAAGAAACAGACTCGTGACTCCTCCTAGAGGATTTTTCTCGAGTCATGCGCAGTTATAGGAGCAATTCAGTCAGCAGCACTGTTTGTCTCCTAATAAACATGAGTGATTTGGAAGGAGTCCAATCCTCTTGAGAGCCTGCAGGATGTCCTAAAGTACCAGGTGCCAGTCGTGTTTATTGTGCGGCCTTGAATCCAATCGATCATCGTAAGTCGAGTCACCTTCAAGATAGATAGTATCCGCACTAGAAGTAATCTCGCATAGGTGATGCCTGTCCATTGTAGCTTTTAGCACTGTTTCAATGACGGACTCGTCGAAGTGCGCCGACCTCTAACTGCGACGAGTCTATAGTCATGATCGTAATGCACAAACTCCACTTCTCCTCTGCGCTTTGCGAGCACAAAATATATTGAAAGGAATAAACAGCCGTTGCACCTTAGCTTCCTTCTGCTCTCGGTTTGACTCGGAGGTGGTTTCAGCCTGGCAAATCCATCTACAACAGTTTTACAACAATAACCAAACCGAGATAAGATGAATTTCCGGATGAGGAAAACACGATTCAATTGTTATATAAACATGTAATTACAATAACCATAAAATATATCAACATTCTTCCACCTATTTGGGTTTTAGATTTCTCATTTAACAAACATTTCCATTTAGGACTGCCTTTCATGTTACTTCAAGCTTTTTGATACTATTTTTTCACAATATCCATCCAAGTTTGTGCATCACTTCTTATCAGAAGCATATATGCACAGTTTGTGTTTCCAACTATGAGCAGATATGAGGGAAGGAAGGGAACCTCCTTGCTTCTCCTCCTCTACGGAGGGGGATCCCTTTCCTCTCCTACCGCCAACCCGGAGGCTGTCCGGGCCTATAACACGACGCGTGTTATTGCCAACGTGGAGGGGGATTCCACCAGGCCGTTCGAACCACAATTCGAGCTTTGCGGTTTAGGTTCAGGGTGGCAAACTGGCAATTAAGTTCCATAGCAACCATAGCACCGGCTAAAACAAAAAGAAAAATAAAAATTAAAAATTTCCAACGAAATATGATATAACCCCACCCATGGTATAATAGCATCAGCGCCTGAACGGAAAAAATTACCAAATATTAGGCCCATCACGTTGTTAACAGGAAAGACTGATCAGACTCCAGTCGCAGTGGTAACCGAAGGCTGAAACCCGACGCTCCCTGAACACGGGGTCTGAAAGTGCTACTGGTCGGCTGGTAGCCTGGATGGTATCAGGTATGCGTACTCACACGAAGGGTCGGGTCGGGCCGAGCCAGCTCACGGGTGGGGAGAGTATAAGTAAAATAGATCGGCGTGCCCAACACAGACCCGGTTTGTCCGCATCGAACATTCTCCTGACGGGGTGGGGGGCCCAGTGGGGGCTGCTACGCGGAGGTGGGCTTGTCCCTTCCTCCCCCCCCTTCTTCTCTTTTTTTAGCAAAAAAAAAAAAACCCGATGCTCCCTGATCAACATGGTACGGGGTCATTATAATTTCAGTCCTTAGAAAACCATGGTTCACGGCCCAACAAGAAGCTGAAAAGATTGGCGTGATGTACTGAATTTTATCCACCCTCAAATTTTGAAAGTAACATCTATTGAATCCAAAAGTGTTTCCTTGTGATTCTATAGTTTATCGACCACCCTCCATCCTTCATTATACTTTTGGATCTAGATATACCAAAAGCACCCACTATGATTAGATGCTAAGAACATTCTTGTTTCTTGACATTTGATCGATAATCAAAAAATCAACAGAGAACTTCTTTGATGATGCACTTGGAATTTCATTTGATGTGTCATTCGGAAATTATACATTGCTATCAAATAAGATCACAATGCACTGCTTGAGTATGCCATACAAAGCTAGCAATTATATCTGAATAAATAACTAATTGATAACCAAAAAAGAAGCCTGTATAATCCATGACTAATGTGATGGCGAGTCTGTGGAAGCAGTGCATCGATAATCAAACTCTGAAGGACAGAATCATAATGCTGACCTGACTAGATAGCACTCACCCTGTCGATATCTATCATGCTGACTTCAGCGAAAAAGCCACATTAATCTCTGATAGTATAGCTCAATCCGCTTTGAAGAAATCCAATGCAAAGGGAAACACAGGCAGAAGAACATGATCGAAAACTCATACAGCTCTATGCAGATATTAGCAGATCAAGCAGGAGCAACTATACACTGCTTTGCGTTTCTGCCTGCACTGGCCCTGTGTCATTTGATCTGTATTAGCAACAGTAGAGTCTTGCCCATCGGCTGGACTTCCATTTTCAACCACCAAAGCACCACCATTTTCAGTTGTTTGCTTCACTTCTGCATTATCTACAGAGTTTTTAAGTGCTTTAACAGGGAGGTCGTCAACAGTTGGCTGACGCCATCAAACATACTCCTACATTCTATGATCAAGGTTGCTCCATTAGGATAGCAGCGACCGAAGCAAGTTGCACAATAAGGATAGGCAACCTATATAATCCCATCGCCCCATATAGAAAAAAAAAAAGGAAGAAAAGGGGAAACAAGTCATGAGCTGGGAAAAAGTATGTAAAGATCAGAAATTAAAATCAATGTAAAGGTCAGGTAACCTCGATGAATGCTTGACAGATGAACGGAAAAGAGTAGATTCATTCCCACGGAGCACCCGAATAGCATTATATCTAACTAGAGAGTCAGAAACAGCCTGTAGTCCCTTGACAACCTCCTGAGCCAGAACATGCTTTAGACTCAACGGGGCACAAGGCCGTAATTCATTCATAGCTGCTGAAATACCTGCATAAGACGAAATAAATGGAAAAAAAATGGGGAATGAAATCTCCAAATCAAAGCAAAAAATGCTGATCAAATTTAAATTATAGAAAACATGCAAGATAAACTACAAAATTACAGATCAATTTCATGTAGTTTTCTAGTTTTGCCCATGGCAAAGAAAACCACAAGATGCTCTGCTCATAAATGATTGATACACATCCAGTTACAGACAAGTTTTTGTTTGGAAAAAACTCTAATAGTACCGTTGCATCAACATTTACTTTTGTATTAAGAACTTTCACTACAGATAGCGACATGTTAAACATTTTTCTGAAAACTTTGTCACCCTTTTTGCCACCATTAATCATTACATCCACTTGGTTAAAAGCATTAGTTTTTATTAAATGCATAGTAATATATATGGCCATTGCAGCATTATCTACATCGCAAAGCCTACAGAAAAAAAATGACCAAAGTTATAATCAGATCAGACCAGAAGGTTAACATATGCAACTTAATCCACCCCACCAGATGACGAAATCCGAAGAAACTCCTCCGCCATATCATGTAGCAGCAGACATGCTGATTGTCAACTCAAGAAAATACTTTTTTTTTTTAATGTGCAGCATGTTCTTGTTTACACCTAGAAGAAGTGAAGAAATGGGGGATTCACTTCCAGAGCAGATGAATTGATTTGGTACAACATTGGCTCATCAAGATGGATGAATAAGATTCCCTTGCATATAAGCTAAGACAGACAGTAATTAGGATTTGAAGCAATCAGGCGATTAACATTAGTTTCACAAATAACAATTTTTTGACATTTGTCCTAATTAAGGCTTACACATTTGCTCACTTATGTTAGTCATGTATGAGTGATTTTCTTGGTAGGAAATATAAAAGTATAGCATCTGTTTCACAAATATTGCCAGAAGACAACATAGAGAGAAATCAAAAAGCAACTGCTTTCCTATAACAGTAATATTAAGATCAGCTCATTGTTATAACCTACACAAGTGAACAAAGTGCATGGGTACGTAATTTTGATGCAATTCATAATTTTCAAAAAGCAGAGGTTTTTGAATGATTCTGCCATCATTTGTGGCTGAGGCCGGAAGGTTGATGAAACTCACAATTGCGTGCATACATGAAATGGGACGTGTTTTATATTTAAATTAATATAATTTGTTCTCCATCAGAAGGATACTCGAATAGATCAACCAAAAAAATTAGATTAATTATAGAAGGAAAAGCAGATTTCCTAATTTCAGAAATATCGAAGGAAAATAGTCAATATTTGATATGTTCTTGGAACGGATGGAATATGAAAACTATAAATTTGACAAAAGAGTTTTTCTTTAATTCACATATAGAAAATTACAGATACCATATTAAAACCTCTAAGATTTTAATTCTTAAATACAGCACCATATATATCTATTGCTTGCAACATTTAACCATCTAGTGTAAAGTCCATTATGTTCACATAAAAATAATCGATGATCAAGGAAAAGTCAATATTATTTACTTTATTTGTTAACACATGTCTAATGCCTATCTAAGCTGTCACCAAACACCCTAACATGGCAGTCATTTCATTACCCATCCCTACTGCACCTAAATCCCTCTATTATTCGCCACCATACCTCTGTTGTCCCCAATTAAATTTATAGGCAGATTTATTTGATTATCAACTAAACACCCCAAGTCTTGGCGATGCAACCATCCCACCCCATTACTACACTAAACATACCCTTTTGATGGCTTCTGCTAGAGACACAAGGCTCACAACTCTATTGTCTACCCATTATTACACTAACCATGCAGCCGTGCCTCTCCATCACCTCAGCCACCATTGTTCAGTCTATCTTTCAACCACCATGGTAACTACTATGTTCTCCCTTAATGTAGAGCCCACCCATTCTTTCAAACTGCTCCTCCATCAAAGGTTACAAACTTTTAACCCAACCTACCATACAAACCTGATTGACTCTGTACTATGCATTCTTACCTGATTTTACTTTGTAAGTTAGACAACCTGATTTGACTCCATACTATGTATTCTTTCTGATTTACTTTATGGGCTCGGGTTTGGTTCGCAGGAAAGGGAGGGGGGGAAAGTGGGTGTCAACAGGGAAAGTAATGAAATGCCTTCTTGTTTGGTTGGAGTTTCCAAGGAGAGAGGATGTGAAAGAGTTGTATTCCCATTGAGAATATGATTCCTACATTCATGGGAAAGTCTTTCCCATGAGAAACATGGGAAAGTACTTTCCCATGAGGTGGGAATCACTCCTTTTTTATTTTTTCCCCAAAAGACCCTTCAGCATTAAAGAAGCATTAAAGAGGCATTAAAGACCTAATTTTTATTAAGAGCATAATAGGAATTATACATAACTTTCCTAGAAAGTGGATGTCAACCAAACATAAGCACTTTGAAAAATTTGTCACTTTCCCATGGTTAACCAAACATGCCAAAAAGTGCTTTCCTAGGTATGCCTCTTCCTAGGAATCTGATTCCCAGAAATCATATTCCTAGAAGGGAAAATACTTCCCGCGAACCAAACGAGCCCTATGAGTTAGAGCTGATATGAATGTGGTACATTTCAGATTCTCCATTTATGTTTAAGAAGTCTAGCATGCAAGATTAGGATGAGTTTGGATGAAAGTTTATTTTGATCTAAATGTTCAAATGTTGCACTTTTTTAGTTTACATACCAAATCCATAATGATACCTTATCCCAACTATTTGGGGGGCTTATTCTAACACTTATTATAATTTTTAACATGCCTTATCCAAACTGGCTGTCAACCTAACATCAACACGCCACCTTCTTCATCTAGACATAGACTGGGACTGACTGACAGTGTCTATTAGAAAATAGTCTTTATAGAAAACAATATGTTACCCAATAGAAAAATTGAATTACCCGAGCACTTCCTCCTGAATCTATCCTATAAAACTACTTCAGATACATGATCTTCAGTGCCAGTGCATGCCATTACATGATACCATTATATTTGTTCAGCACTAGAATAAAGCCTGATTATAACAAGAGAACAGAATCAATTCTGGGACCAAGCAGAATCATAAGTAGAAATCAGTACTTACCATTAACAAACACAGCAATAGGAGGATGCTCCATTAGAACAGAAGGTGGAGTCACATCATCATGGCTTTCATTAATCACTCCATTGGTTGCCAAAGCCAACAGATGGCAAGGAACCCAGCGATGTGAATCTAGGACAATCTAATAAAGGAAAGGTCAAATTATAATAAGAAACAAGTATTGCAAAGAAAAAAATTGTTCTTGAATTATTTCTGACCGTTCTAGGAACTAAAAGAATTGTTAACAAAAAAACTTTAATATTGAAAAATGGAGATTGAAGTTGCATGCTCAGAATCTCTCAAGTTGTTGACTTGAATAGAAGATGCTCAGAGTCACCCAAGTTGTTTGACTTGAATTAGAAGATGCTCAGAGTCTCTCAAGTTTTGACTTGAATAGAAGATGCGAGAAAAATGATAGTAATATTCAAAATCCTGTCTTGATTCTGCTAGGAAGGTGAGAAAGGAAAGGTTGGGGAGGGAAGGAGGCGGCGAGGGGTGGGTTAAGGGGGGAGGCACTCAAGCTAGAGTGATTGTTTACATAAATCTATGAAAAACATAATGTAGATATTGATAAGGATAAGTATGGAGCAATAGCAAGACTATTGTTAAAAGTGGTTAGGATAGCTAAAGTAAGCTTCTATTTGGCAGACTCCACAAGAGCTCAACCGTTACACTTATGTTTCCTAGCTTTGGTAACAAATGAGATACACTTAGTATAGATGATGTGATTTTGATCGGTAAGATGTGCTAAATTGGAATTATGGAAAGAGACAGTGGGGATAAGGGTGCAGATACAAGTAAACTATAGAGAACACATTTGGATATACTTAAAAAAATGAAGATCATGAATTGTATTTAATTGGGTTGCAGACAAACATAGGAGAAAGGAAAAAAAGAGTTTAAAAGAATTGCAACATAATAGGTGAAGTATACAGTGCTTCTGCAATGTCATTGGATCATTGAATACCTTTGAGAATCAAAAAAGAATCGTATGATATTACCACGAGCGCCTATAGTTTGTCTGGATTAAAATGTTGGGTAATAAACAGAATATAGGCACGATATGAATATCAAAGGTGAATAGAATCCAGTTTTTGATTCACAAAGCCAGAAAGGTTGGAGAATTGAAATGTGTTAGACAAACTGCTGGAATTGCACAAGTAGGTGCTAAAATAATGGAGGACCAACCAAGATAAAAGATGGGTAATAAAGACCTAAGGAGACCCTGATAACAATAAGGGTCTTGAATTTGTGTAAACGGACGAGAAGGGATAAGGTCCACCAGTTTGGCTTAGTTGATGGAAAGAAATAGAAAACCATTAGCCATGATCAATGAATAATACAGCACTTCATGAATGAAATTTCAAAGTTGCAAGCATACCTGAAAATTTTCAACTGCTATGTTCATATTCTTTGAGAATAAGTTAACAACTGCACTGAAGAAGATGAAAGAATGTCACTTCTAAAATGAAACTAACAAAATGCTAAAGTGATCTAATAAATTGTTGGGAGCAAAACGGCTATGTTCATTTACTCTTCAAAAGTAGTGGAGCAAGCCTCGAAAATCCAATCCAACCAAGCCAAGACCCATCGCCACAATACTGCAAAGAAGACAACAACTTGACTATCACCACTAATCCTACAGCAAAGGCAATGATAACTAGTTCCATGTCTGGCAATTAGAGGCACTGTTTGTCCAATTGTACAAATGGCTGTGTTCATGCAGCCCAGAAGTTGTGGCGGTGTGGAAAAATGGTGGTCTGTTTAAAAGGTATAGAAAAACTTCTCACCATGCACTGATCAGTATATTTGACAGTGATCCACCATCAGTGATCTTGGGAAGCATAACCTCCAGAGTGCAAAGGTGATTTTTTAATTTTGATGCATTAGCCCAACTAAAAAGAAGGTCCACCATCATAATTCTCCTCGCTCCCAGATTTATCAGTTGTTGAATATTGCTCTGTATTGAATTAACAACATCAAACAGATTCATCCTGTGGCAATTTACCATTCCTTTCAAATATTCATAAACATTCCTCCGGTCCAAGTCGTCAAGAATGCCTGAAAGCCACGCCTCTCTTGCATCTTAAGAACTGCCACATAAGAGATGCTTAGTAACAGATGAAAGGCAATTAAATGTGCAGAAAATAACATATCAGTTCTGTCATATAGTATATGGTTTACTTCAGTTTTTTATCAGTACCTGTGATTGTGGATTGATAGGCTATCATCCTAATCTAAATTCAACTATTCCCATCATTTAAGCTACAGCCAGAGATTTAAAAATTGTTAATCATTATAGACTGTGGGTCTACATCTTTTAAGGCCTGATTAATGAAATTCCGTATAATTGCCACTCTGACTCTCTGAAAATCATCAGAAACCCATGATACATTGAAAGCCAAGAACATTAAAAAGACATCAAACTTTCAATAGTGTGGCTGAAACATACACAGTAGTACAATTTAACTAGCCTTAAGCTCTAATCTAGTTTGAAAGGAACTTTTCCCTTTTTTTGCAGGAATTACTGAATACAACATGATAAACCAAAAAATGAATATGATTGAACATTGAACGCACCTGTAAACGCAATTCAGATTCACTGAATACTTCCCATACGCCGCAAATGTGCAACAATACGTAGACACTCAGGCAGCTGCCACACCATCAAGATAAGCTCAGCTTATAGACATCCATTGAAAAAAAAGGGAAATGCTTTTGGAGTCAAAGTAACGCCTTCAAAACATTAATCTCAAGTAGAATATAGGATGACAAGCTTGATTATTGCACGGTAACTATGAGGAACTCTCAAAAGCTTCAACATGCTATATTAGGTTACCTGAATATTAGATCGAAGTTTCTGAAGAAGCTGAGAAAGTAGAGATTGCGTTGTCTTCCTGACTCCTAAGCTATGGCCTGAATGACAGGTAACCTTGATGCCAAGTATCAAATGCTAGCTATTATCATGGCATCTATAGCTAAAGAGAAAATTGGTTGGAACAGTTTTAATTATAAAAATGCAAAAAGTAGGCACTAGGCCTCAATAAGCAAAAGGACTTACTCAGCATGCCATATTTGACAGTTTTTGAAACAAAAGCTTCTAAATCAAGGGCCTCATCATAATTACCATTCCTAATACATCTGTGAAGCAAAATTGGGACCGATTGGTTTTTTCAGTAGAATTCCTAACGACATTCAAACAAGACAAATAAAAGGAACAATTCTTGATTAACATGAAAATAAACAATCCAATAAACAATATATTGTGGTAATCCAAATCAAAATGGACCCAGTAAACAGGTGATGAAAATCATCTGCCAGAAATACATTCTGCAAGCAAGATGTTTTGTCATAACTAAAATTAAGAAAAAAAGGGCGATAAAATAATAATCACCTAAATACTAAAATAAAGAATGGAACAACCAAAGGTAGAATCCTACGGTCCTAATGCATGTGTTTTGCACATGAGAATGGAAAATGCAGATTAAGCATCATGGAAAGTGTATGTACTACGTAAGGTCCGCCGAACCAGTACCGGTAGGTGCATCGGTGGCCTACGATACCAGTTTGGTACCAGTTCGGACCGTTCGTACCAGTGCCGAACCGGTTTGCTGCCCAGTGGCGCGCCTGCGCGGTGCCTAGTGCACGCCCGCGGTGCACGGACCGGTGGTCCGGTTCACATTCAATACCGAGGCCGATTCGTACAGGTAAGCCTTTGTACCGCTCGGAACCATTTCCCACCGCCATACCATACCGGTCAGAAACCGGACTGGTTCCAATACGGGCCGATTCAGGCATACCATGATACTAAAGATTCATGGCATAACATGAGAATAAAATACAAGCCATTAAGCTTACTTAAATAAAGAGAAAAAAAGTATTTATCTTGGTCTCTAATGCAAGGTTACCATCTCTTACTTAACAAATTAAAATTTACTCAGAAGGCTACCAATGATCAACTAATGCCGTCATTATCAACTTATATAGCTATATTTCTTCCAAAACAACAATGAACATGGATTAAAAGATTCAATAGCAGGTGAACTGGAAAAAAGAAGAATGAACAAAAATTCATAACTGCAATCAGCAGAACGTTGAACCAGTTATCTTGTGTTGGCCATATAAGTTTAAATCTCCAACACTGGGAGGGAGAATAGTCAACATTTCTCATTTTTTCCTCTAGAGAGCAATACAAGAATTAAAGCCTATTTCACCAATCAACAACCAGACTTGTTTTCAAATTAGCCTCCTCTGGTTAATGGATGCACTTTGTCATTGCATAACAATCCAATGTTATATTGGATTACCAGTCCCTCTATATTAATGTCAAATTTCAGGGAACGTTTCTGATGAAATAAAAAAGAAAAAGAAAAAAAAAAAGAAAAAATTAAGAAAAAGAAAATACTGACAAATTAGTAACATAGGCAAGATCCAAAACCTTAAATCCTATGACAATATTTTTTTTCCTTAAAAAATCCCCATATGCTGAAGAAAGCACCTTAATGGAACAATATGTGTTGCATCCAACAATGAAAACAATGAAAGATGCAAAAAATGCACTTGCTGAATTTACAGTCCATAATAATTCCTAGGTGTCATTGGAAAGCAAAATCATGAGAATTTGCAAAGCCAACTCAAACTATGAGCCAATGAGAACCTCATCTAGCATTTTAAGATCTTAATGAAGTTTAGGAGTCAAGTATATACGTGTCCATTAGCTGTGGAATTTCAAGCAGGTCAAGCAAAGTACTGTGATTGGCAAGTAATGTCTGATTAAGCTTTCTCTCCTCCAAAATTTGCTGTGCAGATTCAATAAATTCAGTACAACCAGATGTAAGATTTGGAATCTCCATTATCTGCAATAAGTAGAAGAATAACTGTCAGATCTGATCCAAAAGTTGCTTTGGGTATAATCTCTTGGGAGCATCAATCTCTTGTAATTATCACACAAGTAGTTAATTACAGCATAGAACTTGTAGGCACAAATAACATGTCAACTTTTTTCAGTAAATGCTATTTTAAGTATAGAGAATCAAACTTTGATAACGTGTTGTTTAAGAAAATTGAATTTATAATTTCATAACAGGTTTAAGAAGTGTTGTTTAACTAGATTGCTATTTAAGCATAATTCATGCAGGCTTCTACGGGGAGGTGAAATTTGGTGTCTATATCTATATACTATAAAGAAAAACCCAATTTTGTTAAGTTACTCCATTTTTAGTTTGCAGTTTCCCTTCCAAGATAATCTGAATTCTTGAAAAGGCTTAAGCACTCGTATAATTCTTGAATCAAGAATAGAAAAATATAGAAAGAGGATGAGAAGCTAACGAGGTCAGAAGTTTTAAAAGGTACCAGGGACTCGAGATGCTTGTCGAAGTCGGTGAGCTGCCCCCGGATGAAGGAGAGGGAATCAAGCCGCGGCGATGAAGCCCGGTAATTACCGACGGCCACTTCTTGCATTTGCCTCCGAATTCGTCGGCATCCACACGGAGGAGCTCCGGCTCCTGCGAATCCATGACCAGATCTAGGGTAGTTTGAGATCGAGTGTGCCAGAGAGAGAGAGAGAGAGAGAGCAAGGAGGAAGAGGCAAAGAGAATGGACCTTGTGGAGGCGATCGAGGGTGAAGGAGAGGAGTTCGGAGACGTAAGGTTGCTGAGAAGCGCCGGCGAGGGGAAGGAGACCGGAGGCCATGATGGCCTCCTCCTCCTCCACGGCTCCCGGGTTCCTCTTCTCGACCTCCATGGGAGTGGCTTGGGGATCTTTAGATCTACCACCCCTCTGGGAGCTCTCGCTGGACCCGGAAAGAGAAAAGAGGGAAGCGAGATGAACGCTGCGGATCTGATGTGCCGCTGCCCGCTAAATCAAAGATGGTCATGGAACCGCCGCGTGGGTCAGCCCGCATAAAAGAAAGAAACGGCTTTCCGAACGGCGACTTCTGCGGGGCCCGCTCTGCTGGCAGCCTGACACTCAGTCACTCACCGGGGTGGGACACGAATCTCAACGCATTAACTATACCGCGTGCCCGGTTCTTTAAGGCCCTGTTTGGGGAGCTTTTGGGGTTCTTTAACTATACCGATTCTTTAAGGCCCTCCAAAAATACTTTTAGCTAAGAAATGGTGTTTGTTAAATTTTTTTGAAAAAGCTGTTTCAGCTTTTGCGGAAAGCTGAAACAGCTTTTGGGGGGTGGAGCTTTCCGAAAATGCTGTTTTCAGCTTTTTCGAAAAGCTGTATTTTTGACCAAAATACCTCCATGTAAAAAAAAAAATTCCTCCCCTAAAACCTCTGTCTTTATCGCCTGTTCCTCTCCCAACCGACCCGCCCCCAACCCCCCTCCCCCCGCCCTGTTTCTCTCCCCAACCCACCTCCCAACCCACCAGGCACCCCCACCCCTCCCCCTGCACCGCAGCCGCACCCCTCCCTCTCCCCCGCCGCCGCTGCAGTGCCTCCCTCTCCCCCGCCGCCGCACCCCCTCCCTCTCCCCCGCCGCCGCTGCAGTGCCTCCCTCTCCCCCGCCGCTGCACCCCCCTCTCCCCCCCCGCTACGGTGCCCCGCCGCCGCACCCCCTCCCTCTCCCCCGCCGCTGCGGGTGCCCCGCCGCCGCACCCCCTCCCTCTCCCTCGCCGCTGCACCCCGTCCCTCTCCCCCGCCGCCGTAATGCCGCACCCCCTCCGGCGCCGTCGGCCACCGAGACTGCCGTCGGCCACGGCCTGGCCCCCTTCCGGTGCTGTCGGCCGCGCGGGAGGAGAAGAACGGAGGAGGGCAGAGGAAGGAAGGAGAAGAAGAGAAGAAAAAAAGAAAGGAAAAAAAGAAGAAAAGGAAATAAAATAAAATAAAAGAAAAGAATAAATAAATAAATAAATGCATAAATAAATATTTATATAAATGAATGAATGAATAAATAAATAAGATAATAAATAAATATATTTTGATGGATAAAATAATAAATAATAAATGCATAAATAAAAATATATATACGAATGAACATATAAATAAATATAAAAAATAATGAGTGAGTGGCAAATAATCTGATCCTTATGATATTAATAAGTACAGTAAATTTGTCGCCCCTGCAAATAGTTAAGTAAAGAGATAATCTATTAAACAGATAAATAAATATTTATGTTGTATTATACTATAATATATTATTATATTACATTATATCATAATACATTAATATGTAATGTTAAATAATTTAATATTATGGTTATATTATGAAAAATTAATTTATACTAATAATATATTATTTTATACCTTTATTATTGTATTATACTATACAATTATATTATATTACCTTATATCACAATACATTAATATGTTATTTTAAATATTTAATATTATGTTATATTATGGAAAATTAATTAATAACTAATAATATAATATTTTATACCTTTATTATTGTATTATACTATAAAATATAATATATATTTACATTATATTATAATACATTAATATGTATGTTAAATAATTTAATATTATGGTTACATTGTAGAAATTAATATATTCTAATAATTATATTTACCATTATGCTATGCTATGCAATATTATATTACTATATTATAATAATAATATTTTATATCACAGTAATATTTATACTATATCGTTATATTATGTATTAATATATGTTATGTTTTATCATGCTCTATTGTATAATATTATGCAATATTCCTTTATAATAATTTTGTCATATAAAGTACTTTCTCAGTTTGTTTATCAAACATATGTTAAAGTGCCACAGTACTTTAAAAAATATAGTTACCAAACAACAACAGCTTTTTATAACAGCTCTACTTTCAACAGTTCTACTACCAACAGCTCCCCAAACAGGGCCTAAGTAATTTGATGTTTAAGTTAGTCGGCGAGTGCCGCCGACTTTGTTATTACATAAAATTGCGGAGTCGGAAACACGGATTAAGGCGGTTGATGGAGCCGGCAGCATGCCTATATATATGGTACCGCGCGGTTGGAGAGCGAACGTTGGGGGAGGTGCCGAGGCCGAACCCTAGATGTCGTCCGCTCTCCATCTCCTCCACCGCCATTGCTGCCGGGGGATTGCTATGTCCTTCTCCGTCTCGGCGACGCTACCTGTAGATCTCGCTCTGTCCTCCGCTTCGCTTCAAGCATTTCATCTCCTCGAACGACAGGAGATCCAAAGCACCAGAAGCATGAGAGAAACCCTATCAAGTATTGGAAACACCTTTCTACAAACACCACCAGGATAAGGTCTGTTTGTCTGTCTTTCTCTCCATTTTCCTTTCTTTCTCGATGATTCTGCGGATTCGATTGATCCAAAGGTTCTTGGGCGTAGTTCTTTAAAGATCGGCACTATTTGGAGAAGGATTGGGACACCACTTCTTGGTGAATGCAGGTCAACTTGTAGACACCCCTTTCTTTTGTAATTTTAGATTCTTGGATTCCAAGATTTTAGGATTTTTCTCGTTTTATCCAGCCATCCGGCGAGAAGGGCCAGGCTTCTGCTCATCCCAAGGTCGTGTTGGAGTAAGTATATGGAATTTTAGATTCTTGCGGGACTGTGGGCGTCTGATTTCGTTTCAGGATGTTTTACATTCAAAAACATTGTGCGATGTATCATCGGAACGTTTGTTTGGGGATAGTCAATATTTGATCGGATGTTCTCTTGCATATGCATTTAAAATTATCAACCATTTGCTCAATCATCTTGATCTATCCTTCATGTTGTTCATTTATTGTCAAAACTGATCTGTTTATTAGAACCCAAGGCTTTAGCATGTCTTTACCTTCTATAACAGTTAATTATATTGCATTTGACATGTGGTTATTGGGAAATTCAAGTTCTTATTGTTTTGCTTTAATAATTTGATTTTTCTGGTTATTTTATGTAATTGGCCTTTTTATTTATTATAACATGTCAATAAGTGATGGATGTAAAGTATGTGCTATGTACTGTCAGATGTTTGTGATTGTATGTTCTCTTGGCATAAGCTTCTTTTAAATATCAGCCATTTTCTTCATCATGTCTTGATCTGTCCTTCATGTTGTTTTTTTATGGTTAAAAGTGATCTGTTTATTGGAAACTGAAGGTTTGTAGGCATACCTTTACTTTCTTTAGGCAGTTACTGATATTGCGTTCTTTTTTTACTTTGAAGCATTTGGTTTTTGGAAAAATCCAAGATTCTATAGTTTTGCTTTAGCAGTTGATTTTTCTGGTTATTTTATGTAATTATCTTTTTTCATTTAACGTGTCAAGATATAGTTGTGATGTGAATATTTTGATACCTACTGGCCACTCTGCTTTAGATTATCATAAATTTTAACTACTTTACAGACACATTTAATGCATATATTTTAAATATAGAAAAGAAAGATGTTAAAAATAATAAAAAAGGATTTTTATAAAAATTATTAATTATGTCATATTTTATAGAGTTAAACTGTACCGGCAAACATGCTATCCCAAAAATATGTAGATTTTAAGTGAAAAATTTCTGTAAGATTAGGTTTTGTAAATTTGAACTCAGCATGTGTGGTGCATGATTAAGAAGTGATGATTTAATAGCTGATTGCAATCTTATAACTATAAATGATTAAGCTGCCTAGCTTGTTGCAATGCACATATAAGACATATATGTTCAGTGCCCCATAGCATTTCTCTTTTAAAAATTTGGTTCTATAATTTCTTTTTTCTATCTTATTTCTGTTTTGTGTTCATTGTTTACCTCTATTTTTTACTTGACAAATTTGGTTTTTTATTTTCTGTTCTTTAGTCTATTTTTGTTTTTATTATTTGTTTTATCTCGATGGTATTTGGTTCATTTGTTTTTGTTACTTAGTTTTATTAATCTGCATTTTGTTTTTTTACTTAGTTTTATAATCTGCATTTACATATTTGTTTGAAATATGTTTATATTTTGGAGGAGTCATATGGGTGGCAGCTTGTCATGCAAAAAGTTCTTTATCCTTCATGGTGGAGGGATTGGTGTGACCCAGTGGACCAGGTGGTGTGATTCAAGAGAGGTTGGTCAAATAATGATGTGCCATGCTAGTGCCATAGGGGAAAACTTCTTGTGTGGATGGAGTGTCACCTCATAGCATATTTCCGATCCCTTTTTCATTTTACTTTCTTTGTATATTTTGTTTATTTTCCATCTTTACACTAAAATTCAGTTTGTATCCTTTGCTGTTTTTCCTTTTTATATTCAGTGTTTCACTTTATGTTATTTTGCATCTACTTTTTGTCATCTCGTCTTGTATATTTGTTTGAAATTTCATTTTATTTGTCTTCTTGACGGAGCAATGCTATGGGCTGGTCGCCAATCACAAAAAAATTCTTGTGTCTTGTGGGTAGAGAGTGGAGTTGTTGTGACTGAAAGGGGCTGGTGCATTTCATTACGGGTCAATCAAATAACAATGTGCCATGTTAGAACCATATCAGCTCAGGACATTTTGCATGATAATGGCATTCCATAAAATTTTTCATTTAAATTTTGGCTTTGTATTAGCATTTTTATTCAATTATGTTCATTTTCTGTTTATTTCCCTTCTTTTTTTTTCACAATTCAATCTATATTTTTTTTTTCTTTTATTTGTTATTCATTCTGTATCATTAATTTTAATATATCTAGTTGGTCATTCTTTTTGTTTGTTTTGTGTTATTTAGTTTTGTGAACTGGTTTTGTTTTTTGTTTTTTGGAATTTCATTTTACTTTTTTGATAGAGGAATGCTATGGGGACTGTGATTTACATGAGAAGCTTCCTTGTGCCACATGGTTTGGAGGATTGATGTGTTATGCAAAGGCTTTTGCTATTAATGAGGGGTCAAATAAATTATGTGCCATGCCAATGCCATATTAGTCTAGGAAACTCCTTTGCATGACGGATGGCCACCTAAAACTTCTCCATTTTAAAATTTAGTTTTGTATTTTGTGTTAGTCAAATTTCTTGTGTTTTCACTATATTTTATAATATTTAGTTTTAGTTTATTTTTTTTTAAGTTTTCTTGTTTAGTTGGTTATCTGGTTTTATGTATTTGGTTGTTTTATTTGTTTTGAAATTTTAGTTTTGGAAGGAGTAATGCTATGAGAGAAGTGAGCCTTTGCATAACAGTAAGGTTGCTCAATTGCAACCCAAGCGTCATGAGTTTGAACATAGAAATAGCCTCTCCGCACATGAGGGTGAGGCTATGTACGTCTGTCCCTCTTTAGACCTTGCAAGTCGTGGGAGCCTCACGCATTAGGTACCTTTTTAAAGGAGTAATATTGTGGGCTGACTCGACCACATAACGTTCCTCATGCCATGTGGGATAGGGGATTGGTGGCAATTAAGGGGTTGTGCAGTTAAGGTGTTGTGTTGGTCAAAGTGATGACATGCCATACCGGTGCCATGTTGCAAGGTGGCTCCCACAACATTTTTTCATTTTGAATAATTACTTTTATCTTTTTCTTTTTTCCCTCTCCTTATGTTTCTATTTTTCTGTTAATTTCTGATCGTATTTTCACTTTCATAAGTTGAGTTCTGTATTTTCTCTTCTTTAGTTTATTTTCTTTTATTCTAATTCAAAGTATAGATATTATATTCTGTTCTTTGATTCCTTTTTCTTTTGTTAATTTAATTGTGTGATCATTTCAGATTTGCTGTTTATAGCCATCGTTGTATATGATGAGAAAAGGGATGATTGATGATAGATACCGGGCTTATATACTTGTATGTGCAGGGATGCTAGCAAAACTACGATCATCTTTTTTTTTTTCTTTCACTCAAAGACTTCTTTGGAAGTTCACTTTCCCACCTTCCAATACAGTACTACCTAGCATTATTTATAAGAAATAATAGTTTCTAAGTTGACTGCTATATTTCATTTAGTTTTCAATCTATTCATTACTTTTCTAACAGGGACTTGGTCTTGAATGGGAATTAATGGTTGAAGTAGGATCCATTGATGTGTTTTTAATGCTTTAACATGTCAAAACTAGCATTAAGGATTTACTAATATGAGCATTGTCATATAACGGCTAATTAAGGGTATTGTGGGTCCTATTGAGGGTTCGTTATGACCACTTGTATATGCATTTAGAGATAGATAATTTAAAAAAGGGGATATCATTTATCAGCTTCCCACATACCAAGGAAGGCATAGAAAATTGCATGGTACAACCCCAATTTTAGTGCTTTTTATATGGTACTTTGCTTCTTGTTCAAGTGTGTTTGTTAGGTTGATGGTGCTCTGTCCAGGTTGGTTGTGGAGGCTGGAAACACTGTTTTCCCACTTCTAGTGGCATTCCAGATGTCTTTGTTCATGCTTGTGATTTCTCACCTCTTGCAATTGAACTTGTCAAGTAAGTACTTTTGGTGAACTAGCTATATAGACTCTCATCTTTTTAACACAGTTGAATAAGCCTTTCAGTAGCTTAAATTGGTAGTCTAGGTTTTTTTTCCTTCGTTTTGTATTTTTTGATGTTTATTCTTTCTATGTACTACTTATACTTGGATGTGCCCATCTGCTAGATCTTTATTCAGTGAAAGGTTCCGGTAAGAGTGGATAATCTCTCTGTGATCGTTACTTTTTTTATGTCTCCTGAATGCATGATACATTAGTGTTTTGCTGAATGACTGGAATGATGTAAATTTCTGTCGAGGGGTAACAGCATGTGTTGATGTCTGTGGGTGACAAATGCATCATGCTTCTTGATTCTTGCCAATTCTTTGATGCAGTTGCGTTCTTCTGCAATAGTATGCTCTGTTTTTTTCTGTTCATGTGTGGGTGCAATATATTTTCAAGTAAAGATGAGGCCTTAAGACATTAACCATCCTATGATTTAGTCTTTCTTGCTTGAACACATATAGATGCATATTGTTTTGATGGCAAATTATTAAGTTTTTACTGGGCTGTACAAGTTACAAAGGCAAATCATTTGTACTGCATCAGGGGTAAAAATTGGGAAACTATTAATCTGTGGTAATCATTTTATTGTTGTATCATATTTTCTGAATGCCATCACGCAACATACAATTTGTGACACTTTGAGATTTCTTTTCTCCTCGTAAGCAGAAACTTGTGGCATGTATTGCAAAATTATGATCTTGTCATGATAGTAATATACCATAGCAATAATTTAGAGATTTAGCAAAAATATACTCTTGTAATTTCTGTTTGAGAAACTTTCTTATTCATTCTCTCCTGATAAATAGCGTAATATGTTCTTGAGTATTGAGAATACATCTGGTAGATAAGAGTTAGCGTATCTTTTGATGACAAAATGCCTGATTCCTGTCTAGAATCTTGTGGGTTTATAAATTCACAGAACATGGAGCTTTTAAGTTGGATCGGGTGAATGCTTTTGTTTGTGATGTCATAACTGATGATCTTTGCAGAGATGATTATGCCAGGAATCGGGTTGATGTCATTACCATGGGTATTTATTAATCTCATTTTGTTGGATACTAGAGGAGAAGTTCCCTGTTCAGAATCCTTTTTTCAAATTAATGTTGCTGCCTGTATCATCTCTCGTTATGTGGTCTGTGTTTTGTTGATTCGTTCCATTGAGCATGGTGAATTTCTGATTTCCAAAATTAAGATGCTGATTTCTATGAAATGATTATATGAGATGCTAATTTCTGTTGCTGGGATCTCTAGATTTGTGAATTCTGATGCTCTATGCACTTAGTTTTGAAGTTTAGGTCAATGAGATCTCCAACAGTGGGTGAATTGGCAGTACATTAGTGGCAGCAAGTAATCAACAGCCAGCTAAACATGACTTTCTTCATACTTCCGAGCGTGGGTTTATTCCTCAACAATTGGAACATGAGATTTATGTTTGCACTTACTTTAATTTGCATTTTAATTTATTTTTATTGATCTAAAGTTCTAAACTTGATTAATGCCGGGCTACAGTCCAGGTCTTTAAAAGTCCTCTAGTTTTGAATAGTATTTATTTTCTAAGTGGTTGAAAGCAAGAAAGCACAGTCCATGCTTATTTATAAAATATAGGCTTCTATTAGAAAGTGTTTGTGCTAATACTCCAGCAGAGATCCGACGTGTTGTTTACAGGTTGCGCTTCTTGGTAGGTTTAATTATGTGAAAACACAATACAAGGAAAAGAATTAGGTGCATGTGAAAAATTATCACCCATGCGATTATGTCAGTCATCTAGAAAGAGTCAGACAAAACATCTCCACGACTAGAACTTTTTGGTCAATATCACTTCCAGTAAGTGGTTTTGGTTTGAGTTGCATTTACTAATGGGTCACGGGGCTTTGACCTAGTAGTTTGACTATCATCATTGTCATATGAGCCTTAATTAATACCAAATTCAAAATTGTAACGATTGTCATGTGTAGCATTAAAGAGGACCGGTGATATTGCTTGTAGGACTGAAATTAATAAAGGAAGCTTTTCAATCCAATAGTGGTGGTTTCCTGCATAAAAACAGTGCTTGATGTTCTTAATCCAAACTCAAGCATGCGGTTGATTTAGCCAAGTGCAGGCCAACTCAAGTGGTATGTGATGTTGGTGTTCACATTTATAGAATATAATTATTTTGCATGCGTACACTCAAATTTGGCATGTTAACTGGACTCTATTTTTTTTGTTGTTATGCCATTTCCTTTTTGGTGTGATGGTTCCATGTCTTGTCATAATTCTTGGGTCCTTCAGCTGTACCAGGCTAGTATAGCTCTCTTCCCCTGTTATTTTATATTGGGGGTGTAGGTGGTGTGATGATCCTGTGGGTGCTCAGCTGATGCATTAGCAGATTTTTATGTTGTCTGCAGTGTCTCCAATGAAGATGTCTTTGGCATTGCAGAATGTCAGAAATGTTCTTAAGGTGAGATACTCTCACAAGGCTTCAATAATTCATTTTCATCTTTCAATAGTTTGGATAAGGGCAATTCATGGCTCTCATTATTTTTCAGCCAAGTGGTACCTTACTTTTCAGAGACTATGCCATGGGGGATTATGCTCAAGTAAGTCTCATGATAATTGCCACCTTGTATTCTACTTTAGATAATTCTGTCTGATGGTTATGTTATTTGTAATTCAGTATTGTTTATTACTAAACAGTTCATCGGATCCACTGAGATCAGCTATTATTCTAGCTATGGTGCTTCTGCATAATTACTATGGAGCTTGAACAAATATAGATCTTCGTACAAGGCTTGCATTAGATTCATTGCATAGGTGGAAGATTCATTGGTTTCAACATTAATCTAGAACATTTTTCCTTTTTTTTTGTGCTACTTGCTAAATGCCTTTATGTTGACAGCAACAAGCATATGATTAATGCCTAGCAGTTTTGATAGTAATATTATATGGGGGAAGCAAGCTCTTTTAATTGCCTAATCACATAGTTGTCAAATAGCTGAGGCGACCATAGGCAATGGACCCTCCCATAGCAATTAGGCAGCGCCCCATGGTGACAATTTCTACAAAATTTACAGGATATCCACAATCTTCATATATTTCAATTATTGGTTAAACCTTGCATTTTTTTCAAAAAAAGTATTCATAAGATGATCCAAAGATAGAACGGTAATAACTAATGCAGAGGTAATAATTAATGCATGAATTCTACATATTCATAATACTCTCAAAGACTCTCAATTTTATGTTCAGTCTAAACTTAAAGATTTTAGCAACATCTAGAATCATATTAATTATACATGATGTTACTGCTGTGATAATAGTAAGTAGCACTTAGGACGGTGCTACTTCTATGATGGTAATAGTAGTAACACTAATGCGTTACTACGTTCATGATAATATCAATGGACACTAGTATGTCAGTGAGTATAAAGATTATGAAAAACATAGCATAAATCAAGAGAAAAATGGTGGGAAGATGAGATAATTGTTTCTCATTTTCTAAAACAAAGAATAAGACAACACATCAAAAAAGAATAGAAGCTATAGTAAAGCCCATAAATGACTGATCTATATATTCAATTTAAACACATTTTTGTTTTTCCTAATCCAACCCAAAGCTAAAAAAAAATAGAAGCCAAGATAATACTTAATCCATCATCAATCAATAGAAAAGATCTAAATAAATATCCTCTCAATAACATAAACTGTAACTCCAAAGTGAAAAAACAAAGATAAAAAAGAAACAAGAGAAAGGGATAGAGTAGGATAATGGATGGAGTCTGTAATTATTAATTTATTATTGTTATTATTGTGGTGCAAGATGGGTGCCCCGTGGGGGGGCCCCACCGGGGGGTGCGGGGGTGGTGGCTCAAGACCTTGGGAATATATCTCTCAAAGCAGTAGATAAAGACCTTCCCAGTGCTCTTCAAATAGTACAGTCCTCACAGATCAAATAACAAAACCCTCGACACATACTCTGTGCCGAGGATGTTTATATATCCTGTTGGTATATGTATGGAATATATGCTAGTATATGCATTATATATGCATAGAATAATTGTATCGTTAAGGATCATTGCTTGGTGCAATGGTAAAAGCTTGGCCTAGCAAGCACAATATCTGGGGGTTCGAGTTATAGTGTTTTTCAGAAAATTGCCGAAAAGTTTAGTCTATCCCCAGTGCCGTCCCTCCTAGGAGCCCGAATTTTTGGGGCCATAAACAGGTAATGGCCTTTTATAATAATTTGTATCGATTACAAATGTTCTCCCAAAGACTAATATTTTACACAGATTAATTTGAACATATCATGCTTGCTTTTGTAGTAAAATGCCCATCCATGTTTTGAGAAGAATGCATCATTGCATGGATCCCTATAGATTTTGGTAATTATGGTGTTTTAGTATAAATTCTTTGTTGTTGGTAGTGTATGGCATCGTTCGGGTCTGCTACGGTTGGAAAGAATGGAACATTCTTAGATCGTTATCTATTTGCGATCCAGTGGTAAGATTGGTTTGTATGCCAGGAATCAAGTTTACTAATTTCATCAGGGACAGTGTTGCATCAAAAAAAAAAAAATCTCATTCCTATATGGAACTTATTTGACCCCTTGATTCACATGTCAATAGTATTTATTGCAATAATTACTTAACAGCTCTTTTTAGATTATTAAATTTGGAACTATTCAGCAATCTTAATAATTCATAATACTTAAGTCTCGAGTTACAACAGCCTGATCTCACTCTGTTTTCCAGATATCTTGTTTCTTCAGTATTTCCATTTACTGGTTTTGTGCCTATCGGATATTTGTCTTCCCACAAGGCGCAAGGATATTTATGTCTCTTTTATTATGTTATCGTAATTGCTGATCAAAATTAACAGGAGAAACTTGCCAAGAAATGTCAGATAATTAGCAATAACTTCTATGTCCGTGGTGATGGCACTGTGGGTGGTTTTTTTCTACCTGGTGGTTCATTTCTTAATAAAATTCTCTATTTTTGATTGCAACCTCATCTAAAGCTTCAGTATGGGTGATTAGAGTGCGCTTTCTACTTCTTCCAAGGTTCATTTATCAACCTTGTTTGAAAGAAATGGCTTTGACACTGTGGAAGTCAGTGTGTACTGCAAAACAGGATTGTGAATCGCCCCCGAAAAGTAATCATGGATCGTATGTAAACTGTTGCTCTAAATCACATTCCTTCTCTAAACATCAATAACAATTCACATATAAAGTATATTTGATATAGCTATACTCTATGCACTTCAAGGAACAAAAAACAGATGATTTGACACCTAATATAAGACAATTTAATAACCACCATCTTTAATTTTCATTTTTCTTTGTGATCTGTAATTTAGTTGTAATTCTTATCTTGCATATGTCAGTCAATAAAATCCAAGGAATATTAGAGTGATAGTTTGTGAGCAATTAGGAAACTAATTAAGCTACAACATAAGTATTCGTATCTTTGAAGCATTATGAGGTTTTGCCATAATTTTGATTATATTTGGTCGTTTTACTGCTTACCAAATGAAATTCTTGTTCAAATTTGTTCCTTTTGTGAAATGATTTCTTCAATTGACCCCAGAAATAAGTGCTTTATTGGTCTTCTGGAGCCAAGCATTTGTGCCTTTTTTTTGTGGAAGGCGGATTCCATTCATATAGCTCTAATGTGAGTACAATATGCAAAATCCAAGTGAAAGTAAACAGTACAAACGGGTAAAAGCGGATTCCATTCAATAGCTCTAATGTGAGTACAATATGCAAAATCAAGTGAAAGTAAACAGTACAAACGGTGTGGAATGCTAGCTAAATTAGTCCAAGAACCTCTCCGGAATGCCGGGCGACATAGGAGGCGACCAGTCTCTGCACTGTTCGCCTTCCGATACATAGGAACTATCCGGGAAAGAAGTCAACTCCTGACCAAAGTGCGGATATCTCGATCAATGGAGGCCGTCTCCGTACCTGGTCTGGTCCCCTGATCCAATTATAACCGTGGACGAATCACCCTCAAGGAATAACACTGTTGGCCCCCACCAACCCGTCTAACATACAAATGTAATAACCCCAAAAAAAAAAAATTTTATATAAAAAGGGATAGAATAGTCCTTTTAAAATTGATATAAGGGGTAAAATTGGAAGAATCAAAAGATAATGGCATAGTTGTAGATATGTTGAAGTGTAGGGGCAAATTAAAAATTTAATAATATTAAACATAAGGGTGAATAGTGCTTGATGTGACATAAATAATGGGTTTGAGCTGGCTCACGGGAGTGAAACAGAGAGGAGAGGGGGAGGGTTTCTCAGAACGACAAACAAAGAGGAAAAAAAAACAAAGAAGAAGAGGAAAGGAAGGGAAAGCAAAGCAAAGAGAGGAAGAAGGAAGAAAAAGAAAGGAAACGGAAGATCCCGGTTGCTTGCCCAGCTGAAGGAAAAAAACGTAGATCTTCTTCCCCTCTACGCAAGGACCGTCGATTATTCCAAAAAGAAAAAGTAAATATCCATTCCTAATCTAGTCTTTTGATGATATTAGACTATACAAAGGGTGGATGTAGTCTAGAGGGGTCAGATAAGGGTTATAGAGTGGTTTAAAGAGGGAAGAATCGGATTTCGACAATTTTTTCCGGCATTACGGAAAAATGGTGTCGAAGTCCGAACTTCGGTGAATTATTTCGGTGTCAATCGCCTCCGATGGGGATGCATGTGTTACCATTCTGGAAATCACTATGAGTTGAGAACATTGGGATATAAATTTCATTAAAAATTGGAATTTAGAAAGGAGACCAAAATCGGGATGAAATAACCCGCTGTCGGTCTGGGTTACTGTTCATCCGGGTGGAAAATAAAAATTTTCATGCCATAATAGGGTATTAAGCCTAGATTAGGCTAGGAAAACCTTTACTCGTGCAAGGGAGTCCCCTAATACACATAAATGATGAGTTAATTAATAGAAAACAGAAAAAAAGAAAGAAAGAAAAGATTTAGCGGAACGGAGGAGTTGAATCAATTAAAGTTCCCTATATATAATTGGTACGTAGATTATGGCCCTTGATACAAAACTAAATGTATTGTAAATGCATGTATCAGTTGGGCAAGAAGCTAGGGAACAAGAGGAAGAAGTTCTCCACTGCCAGCTGTAGATTTTTGGAGGCGTATCAGGGCTGTGCCAGATTGACAGGTGAGTGGAAGTTTGTACTTTGCACCATGAGCACATTCCTTATTCATTTTAATGAATGTTGCCAAGTGTGACTTGATTCCACCTGAGCTTATTGATTAATTGTTGTAGTAGATTCCTCTATAATCTTGATTCTCCATGCTTGATTATTCTGTATATGCATTTGAGGGAATATTGAGAGGAATTACGAGGGGTTGATGAGTAATCAAATTGATTCCGAATTGTGAAATGATTTCTTTTGTAAATTGATTTCATTTCCTCTATTTCAAAGACTTGTAGAGCCCTTCTCATGGTATGTTGAGTTGCATTGTACTCCCATAATTCCTCACTCCCAACCCTGATGTTAGTTTATGATTGGGTCATGATCGAGTGAGTGATAGTCTTGATCATACTCCTTTTTAGTAGAGTATTGGGAGGGTGTATTATGGCATTTATGCATGGCTTGGCAGTATCTACAGGACACCTATAGTCGATGGGGTTGAACATCGGCCTTTGTGCATATAGTAGTCTTCTGGGCGGGCGGAGCCCAGTCCCTTCTAGGGAGGACACGGCCCTAGGCGTAGGATCGGCCGGTCCTACGACTTATGTTCTGCTTGCCGCCGGGCATAGTAAGACTCCACGAGGTGCAGTATGGCTTTCCGCGGATGTAGAATTCCCGCGATGTGCCGTTTAGTATGTAGATGTGAGATGGATTTCTGTTCTAGATACTGGCCAGCATTTACATGATCAGTGTGGTGTCTTATTCTGCATATGCATGTGATAGTGGGGAGTTGTTGCTGGTTCGCCTGGGGCGTAAAACCCACCTCCCGATAGTTGTCTAGCATTTATATTATCGGTATGGTGTCCTATCCTGCATATGCATGTAACAGTAGGGAGTTGTTGCTGGTTCGCTTGGGGCGTAAAACCCACCTCCCGACAGCTGTCTAGCATTTACATTATCGATATGGTGTCTTATCCTGCATATGCATGTGACAGTAGGGAGTTGTTGCTGGTTCGCCTGGGGCGTAAAACCCACCTCCCGACAGCTGTCTAGTGATGATTTCAGCATATTGACACCTGATTTGTATGTTCCAGCATTATGATCTGTTGAGCATATTCATGAGTAGCATATATGTTTACTTGATTATTCCATATATGCTTCAGATGAGTTGATATTGATTGTGGTGATATTGATGATTTACTCTATATTCTCTATGTGAGATCATGTTCATCTTGTTATTGATCTTGAGATTTCACCTCGAGCCATGATTATATCTGATCTCATGTGCATAGTACTCTCTACTCCACTCACTGAGTATTCATATACTCACTCCCCAGTTTGGTGTTTTTGACTGCAGGGCAGGTATTGTATAGAGAGGAGCAGGGTTAGAGATTGCCTGCTAGCTGTGCCGCTCCATAGTATAGTATAATGTAGATAGAGGTTTATACCCTTTTGGTGTATTATAAACCTTCTGTTGTATTTAGTGTATAGTTACAGTCATAGATCCTGTTGATATGGGTTTGACCATGGATGGAATGGGAACCAGATTTTTATACAGATGAGTTACCTGAGATGATGTATTGATATATATTGTCCAGGTTCATTATGTGACAGATTATGCGATTGCTGCTCTGACAGGGAGTGTTGTTGCATGTATTGAGATAATCCTGACAGGTCACTATAGGAAAAGTGATCGTTTTGTGCATGTATCATGCCAAAATTTTCAAGATTTATTGATGATTGATTGGTAGTAGGGTTCTACGCGGTGGCTGGTGGCCTTATGCCTACCCGCACCCTAGGACCGTCGCGGCGGCCCGCCGGGAACGGGGCGGGGGTCGTGACAACAAAATATTCTCCCATGCTGTCCGGAGTTCCGCTCCTACTGCGGTTCTGACCAGCGTGTGCTCCGCTCTCCGGCTGCTATGAATCTTCCCCCGTGGTCCCTATCACAAAACCCGCGCCCCCAGAGGTGCCATCCCCAGCCATACCTCTTATCGAAGCTCATCTTGAGATAACGTCAGGTGGTGGGGGTACCAAGAAAAGTAAATAAACTTGAGCGCTAAGACAGCAGTGCAGGTACCCCAGATATCCCTGACCCTTCCAGATGAGAATGACGTAGCCAGACTAGTAACCTCCATCGCTCGCCGCATAGCTCTGTCCATCACAACCCGTGGGGGCGACCTCCTACCCTTAACAGTCGGTCGTTCCTGTCCAGCCAGATGTTGATAAGCCAAAGTAAGCAGCCATATACCCCTCTCTATTGTGCTCGGCCTCCGGAGGGAGTCTCTCAAATGCTGGAAGCATGTGCTCCACCGACTCCCACACCGAATGGACTGGCACAGGTGAGCATCTCCAAACCTGCACAGCTGTAGGGCACTGAAATAGAAACATGACTGATGGGTCTCCTCTGCCTCTGGACATATCTCACACCGCCGAGGTCATCCACATCCCCCGTCTAGCAAGCATACTCTTAGTAGGTAGCAGCACCAGGCCACCTTTCATAAGAAAAGCGCCACCTGGGAGGCACCCTCATCCTCCAGATCTTCCTCCATCTATCCACCTGATTGGCTCCTATTAGTCTATGCAAGAAGAAATCACGAGTGTGCACCCTCGTTTGCCCGGACGGCATCCAAACCAATCTGTCAGCGCTCCCTCCGTGAAGGAATTGTAAGGCTAAGATCCTCCTCTATTCAACTGCTCCCCAAACGCCCTTCCGAATCAGACCCTCATTCCATCTTCCCTCTTTTGGAACTAGCAGAGCACATACCCTACATCCACCAGTCTGCCCCGAATCCGCCGATTGGTCGGTAGTCTACTGATCGGTAGCTTAGTCACCTAGCTATCCTCGAGTACATCAACAGGGGTCCCCATCCCCCAATAGCCCATCGTATCGCCGGGAGCACTTGTGGAGCTCTAGCACAAATCTCCCTCCAAATGGGGGAGTGACAGTGGTCTGCCGGGCACCGGCCGCCAACATACCATACTTGGCCCTCATCAAGAAAGACCATAGACCGTCAGGCTCCAATAAAAAGTTGACCGCAAGCCTCATCGCCGATGCCTCCCGTCGCGCCACCCATGACGACACTCCCAATCCGTCGTGCCTGGCCGGTTGACAAATCACATCCCAGGCCACTAGATGGATACTACCTCTGTCGCCATGCCTCTCCCAGATAAAGTTCCTAATGAGCTGCTCAGCTGACCTCAGCGTTGCCACCGGAATGATGGAATTGGATAATAGGTATATCGGAATGGAACTAAGCACTGACCTCGCCAGGGTGACCCTACCCATCATGGATAGTGTATGCATCTGCCACCTCTCAATCCTGTGTCTGATGCTAAGCTCAAGAGAAGAGCAATCCCCTCTGTGCCAACATCATCCCAGGATCGGAACACCCAAGTATCTCAGAACGCCATCTTGCTTGCCTACTCCCAGAATCTCCATGATCTCGGCCTTCACATGATGCTTGGTCTTCGGGCTGAAGACGATAGTTGATTTTGCCAAGTTGATCTGTTGGCCAGAAGCAGCACAGTAGGCTAGTAGTGTCCTCTTGATCATATGGGCAGCCTGCCTAGTCGCCCGGATCATCAAAAGGCAGTCATCAGCGCACAATAAGTGAGATATCGGCATGACCCCCTGCCCTGGTGTGTAAGCCTCCAGGGTCTGAGCACCCACAGCGTGCCGAAGAGCTCTGGATAGCGTATTTGCACATATGAGAGAGCAGAGGGGACAAAGGGCATCCCTGACGGAGCCCAACCGATGAGTCAAAGAAGCGAGAGGGCGTACCGTTTACCAAAATGAAAAAGGAAGGACCCCCCACACATCCCATGACCCATCTGATCCATATCTCATGAAAGCCGAACCTCTGAAGGGAAAACCAAATAAAGTCCCAGCTCATCCTGTCATATGCCCTCTCCATGTCAAGCGTGATCCCCATCAGGCATCTCCTCTTCGGTGCTTTTTTGAGATCATACATGAATTCCTGGGCGATTAGGACATTGTCAGGTATACTCCTCCCCCTATAAAAGCACTCTGCTCTGGACAGATGATCCTGGGTAATATGTCTCTCAGCCTGGTCGCTAAGATCTTCGTCGTGGCTTTGTACAATGTGGTGCACAAGCTGATCGGTCGGAAGGGGCCCGGCTCCAAAGCATCCTGACGCTTCGGAATCAAAGCAACAAATGTCCTTTGCCACTCCGACGGCATCATCGTTGTACTGAAGAACTGCTGGATAGCCTCAATCACATCCTGTCCGAGTATAGACCAATACCTGCAAAAGAAAACTGGTGGAAAGCCCTCCGACCCTGGTGCCTTGTCCCCAGCCAATGACCACATCGCCTCCTGGATCTTCCTCCCCGACACCGGCCTAATAAGTGTCGAGGACTCCTCCTCTGAAACACCCGCTAAAGGCATGGGTAGATCGCCTCCTGGGCCTCCCTCCCCAGCTCCGGCTGATAACATACTCTCCGTCCTCTCCATCCATCTTGCACTAAAGAAATGCTCCATCACCCTACGTATCATGTCCGGGTCCTCCGATGTCTGTCCATCCTTGCACCTGATAGCTCTGATCCTGTCCCGCTGTTTCCTGATTAGTGTTGATTGGTGAAAGAATTTGGTGTTCTTATCTCCCTCCAAGATCCACTGTACCCTTGACTTTTGCCTCTAAAAGATCTTCTGTCTGCCCTTCATTGTAAGATGTGGAAACATTGGTGGAAAATTATATCACAATATTTGCACATGTAGGACTTGCTTAGATTGATGACTTGATGCTTAATAGCTTGTGGTTACAGCAGGAATGGTGGTAGGGTATTTTTACACCTAACAAATAAGAAGAAACATAATCATGTTTGTTATTTTTAAATATCATATGACATAATGATTATGGTGAAGAAAAATTATATGAAATTTCAAGTTTAATTGTACAAAATTAACTGAAGATAATCATAGTTGTGCAAAACTACATTGCTAATATATGAATATGTGATGTTTTGTGGAATAGGGGTTTAAAGGACATGAAGCTTGTTTAAAATTGGACCATAAAGCACACTTAAAGAAAGTGATTTAGCCTTCGTTCTGATGATTTCTTGAGGGAGAAGGTCATTCTGGCGAACCTTGAAGAGATACAAAATCATTGACCCAAGAAGTTGACGGTGCCAAAAGTTTCCGTATTAGTTAATCCACAGCACTTGAGTCACTATGATTTGTCGTCATCATCATCATCATCTGTACATTTTTGTCTGAATGAGGCCAGCTATGGAGCATGGCTGTAAAAGGGAAGCTCCATTTGAAGTTGGATCAATTTTTTACGACTGTCAATTTGAAGTCAATCTTAAAATATTGTTTCCAGACTTCTACCCAAGGAAACTCAAGGTGGTAGTTGGTGCTTTCGAAAAATTGCTCTCCCAAGTGCAGGAGAATCGCACAAGTAATATAACTCGGGAGTCCGAGGTCGATTCCTCAGGGAACGATCTATAGATTATTAGCGTAATTTTTAGATGTAATTTTTAGTTGATCTTCAAAAATTAAAAGCAGAGAATAATAGATAATGAAACAACGTTCAAGAATGTAGAGAAGGCTAGGGATCTGGATTCCCCCTTGATAATGTTATTTTCAACAATTAAATTTTTGCGATTCTTGATTAAGGATTAATTAGATAGAATAGTTTTAAGCATGGAATATATACTTTGAAACATGAATTCAACATTCAAGTATTTATCGTGCCGGTTACGTCTACGATAAATCAAAAATCGAAACAACCCATGCATCAATAAATATAAACCGTTCAAGATCTATCTAACAAATAAGTATGCAAGAACCAAGAGCATATAATAGATGTAAATCAAGAAAATAATCGTCAGAATTTACTTGAAGAAGCAAACTATCAAGGGTTCTTCCATCACCCTTGACCAAAGGTGTTAGCCTCCCATTACAAAAACAATAGCCTTTCCCTCTCTAGCCTTTCCCTCTCTTGTTCTTTTTTTTTTTTTTTCTTTCGGAAACAGGGCATACCCTGTTTCCTTCTTCTCTTTCCCTCAACCGGGAGGCCGGCCGCTCCTCTTTCTCTTCAATGGCTCCCCTGTTTTCTTCCTCAAATCGGAGTCCCCCTTTCGGATCAGAGGCCTCCTCATATAGGCTAGGGTTCCCCTGATCGCGCGTGGAGGAGATTGCGGGCGGATCCGGCGTTAAGAACGGACGCCGAGATCGTGCAAGGGAGGCTGAGGTCTGGAGATTCAAATGGATGAGAGCTGCGGCAGGATCTTCGAATGCTGGGAGGCGTGTGAAACGGGCGGAAGAAGGGGCGTTGATCGAGATGCTGGAGATGGAAATGGTTGCATCGCTGGGGAGAAGCTCGGACGGACGCCATGGATCACTCGCAGGAGGCGATCGCGGGGCTTCACGGACGCTTGAGATGCTGCTCCTCGGACGTGAATCTGGGTATAAGCTGATCCGGAGGCTGAAGATTTGCTGGGAACGAAGGCTGGCTTGATTCGCGGAGAGATTGGGCGCGGAAGGAAACGGACGGGATGAGATGGATCCATCGTGGGACGCTGGAGGTTGAGCCCTGTTTTGAGAAAGTTAAAAAAAATGTGTGGATTCCGGTTGGAAGCGATGAGCCGTGAGCTGAGCTGGGATTGGCTTGGACCGTGGACGCGGGATTGGGTTGATCACGGGGAGATGGAATATGGATTTGGACGTTGAAGCCGAGCTCCTTCAAATGGACGCCTGAGATTGTGCACGGGAGCCGGGATGCGTGGATGCGGCTGGATTGGGGCTTGTACGCTCGGGCTCGCTGAATAAGAATCATGTACTCTATTCTGCAGTTGGAAAGATGCATTCTTTTTAGTGAATTTATCTAAAATAATGATAAAATTACAATAATGCTAAGGATAATATTTAATCGTGCAAATGTTAACACCTATTATTTATCATTATTTTGTAGCATTAAGTTAAGTTAAATGGTACTTAGATCGCACTTTTGCTCTCATTCATACCCCCAACTAGCTTATTGCTAGTCTCTAGCAATCAGAGTAATTAATAACAGAGAGTACAAAAAGTGTCGGTTGACCCTTGATGTTTTATTAGAACTAATTGTATAAAATTAAGTTAAGTACTCACTTCGTAGGAATCACGATTGCACTTAGCACGTGCAACAAGCCCGTTAAACCCTAGTTACCCTAGTGGACGAGTGTTGTCTCGTGAGGGTTTGCAGTGATGTTACCCACAAACATAATTCATAAAATGCTATATAATGAAATCTAAGTCAATACACACGTGATATATATATTTTTCTCAAGCTGGCAACTATCAAAGCAAGGGGAATACTAAAGTGTAGTATGCATAAACAGAATGACTTTCTTAGAGCACTAATACCTCCACACAACATGTACGCTTGAATTTTAGGTGTACTACTCAAGTTCACAAGTGTTTACTACAGTTTATTAGAGCCTGATCTCAAATTTTCGAATATCTCATGTTGTCTAAAATTGTCAAGAATGGTTCGCATAAAAGAAGGAGCTATCAATCCCAACTAAATATCCAAAGTACACAAAGGTCCAATACAATGGAGTCAAACCAGCCATTACCACATGTCACTGGGTTCAGCCCGACCAACCCTATTCATGCTTTTTTTTTTTTTTTTAACACATATGGTGATTACAATAGTCCAACCCCCTTAGGCTCTAGCAAGGTCCATGTAGCGAGTTTTCGGCCAATGACTCTGATCCAGTTGGCTCAAGGCATTAGGTGAAACACCCCTCGGGCTTAATTACTCGAACCAACTACGCCACGAGGTTAGACTTGTCATCTCCTCATTTATTTTTATTTATTTAATTTTTTTTTTCAAAATAGAGAAGGTAAACTGAACCATATAATGTGACTGCAACGTGACTATAGGTCAACCAAGGTCGGAACATAAGGCACTTAGATGATCTAGCCGGGGTATTCAACCTCTATCTTTATGTGAAAACCAAATCAAACCTTATAGTACGGACAAGGATACTCGTACTTCTTTTACAGATATGGCTTAATAAAAATGCATTAAACAAAGTGAACTCCTGAGGCCTTCCTATAATCATTAAGTACATGTGCGGGGATCTAATAATAGGTCTCTGATCAGTCATAGTATGCATGTATTCCTTGCCTTAATAGTTGCACAAACTCAATATGCATGTGCATTTGCTAAAAAAATGCAAAATTTTTTTTTTTTTTTAATCAAATATTCCTCCCCCCAACTTAAACATTGCATTGTCCTCAATGTAATAGATACAAGAAAACTATATAAGAGACAGTAGAGAAAATAATATTGGAGAAGAGGAATACCTTGAGCTGTTGATATCCAGAAAATAAAACCTACAAAACTAGAAAAATAATTAACTAATATACACATACCTTTGCCTTCATGTTCAGTCATAAGAAGGCTCCCCAAGAAAAGGAGTCCTCTTCATCTGCAAAATTCTCAAGAAAAGGTTTTAACCTGTGTCCATTTACCTTAAAAATTCTACCATCCCGTGGATTCTCAATCTCAACCGCCCCATGTGGAAAAACAGTTTTTAATGTAAGGACCTGTCCATCTCGATCGCAACTTACCAGGAAACAGATGTAAGCGGGAATCATATAAAAGAACTTTTTGCAAAGGTTCAAAAGATTTTTTTAAAATTGATTTATCATGTAAGATCTTCATTCGTTCTTTGCAAATTTTAGCATTGTCATAAGCATCTCTGCGAATCTCATTAAGCTCGTTCAATTGCAATTTTCTAGCTAGACCGGCATCTTGTAAATCAAAATTCAATTTTCTAATTGCCCAATACGATTTATGTTCTATTTCTACAGGCAGATGACACGCTTTTCCGTAGACTAGCCGGTAGGGAGACATGCCAAGAATGGTTTTGTATGCAGTACGATAGCCCATAATGCATCTGATAGTTTCAAGGACCAATCTTTTCGTGATGGGTTCACCGTTTTCTCTAAAATACGCTTGATCTCCCTATTGGCTAATTCTACTTGGCCACTAGTTTGCGGGTGATATGGGGTAGCAACTCTGTGGGTGACACCATACTTTTTTAATAATGTCTCAAAAGGCTTATTACAAAAGTGTTTTCCACCGTCACTAATTATGACCTTAGGCATCCCAAATCGTGAAAAAATATTTTCTTTTAAAAACTTCAGGACAGGTTTGTGATCATTGGTCTTACAAGCAACAGCTTCTACCCATTTGGACACATATTCGACACCGACTAAAATGTACTCATATCCAAAAGATGGTGGGAATGGGCCCATAAAATCGATGCCCCAACAATCGAAAATTTCGATAATAGTAATGGGTTGAAGAGGCATCATTTGCCTACGAGTTAGACTTTCCAATACGTTGACATGGATCACATGTCCTGCAGAACTCGTGGGCATCTTTGAACATAGTGGGCCAATAGAAACCAACATTGCAAAACTTTTGCAAACAGTTTTCTTAGAGGCAAAGTGTCCACCGCAAGCATCAGTGTGGCAGAAAGAAAGTACGCTTTGTATATCATGATCCGGTATGCATCTTCTAAAGATTTGATCATTGCAATATTTAAACAAATAGGGTTCGTCATAGTAATAATTCTTTACTTCGCGCAAGAAAATTTTTCTATCTGTCGACCCCCAATGCTCCGGCATCCGGCTTGTAAAAAGAAAATTTACAATATCTGCATACCATGGTATACTAGAAAGTGCAAACAACTGCTCTTCAGGGAATGAGTCCTTGATGGAAAACTGTGGCACTGAATCATGAAAAACTAATCGTGATAAATGGTCAGCAACCATTCTCTACTCCTTTTTTATCTTTGATAGTGATGTCAAATTCTTGGGAGTAGAAGTATCCATCGTAATTAAGCGTGGGTTTGGCCTCTTTCTTATCTAACAAATATTTTAGTGCCGCATGGTCGTGAAGATAACAATAGGAGCACAAGGATATAAGAGCGAATTTATCTAAGGCAAATACTACTGCAAACAATTCCTTCTCGGTGGTAGTGTAATTCATTTGAGCATCGTTTAAGGTTTTGCTTGCATTAGTAATGACATATGGCTTATTATCCTTGCGTTGTCCTAGGACAGCTCCTATTGCATAGTCGCTAGCGTCGCACATAATCTCAAAGGTAATGACCATCGGGTGGTCGCACGATGGGTGCAGTGCTAGCATAGACTTCAACTTCTTCGAATGCCTCCCTGACAGGTTTCAGTCCAATTGAACGGTGTATCAAGGGATAGGAGATTACATAATGGTCGAGATATGACACTAAAGTCCTTGATGAATCTCCTATAAAATCCGGCGTGACCCAAAAATGATCTAAATCTCTAACCGTCTGGGTGCAGGTAGCTAGCAATTAAATCAGTCTTAGCTCTATCTACTTCCATGCCCTTCGATGAACAATATGTCCTAAGACATTCCTTCGGCACCATGAAGTGGCATTTCTCCCAATTCAGTATCAAATTCTTTTCCATACATCGAGCTAAGACAGCTTGTAAATGTGACAGGCAATCATCAAATGTGTCGCCAAAAACGGAGAAGTCGTCATGAACACTTCCAAAAATTTCTCGTTCATGTCTTCAAAGATGCTGAGCATGCATCTTTGGAATGTTGCAGGTGCATTACACAACCCGAATGGCATTCGTCGGAAAGCAAATGTGCCAAAAGGACAAGTGAAGGTGTATTCTCTGATCTTCCGGTGAATTTCAATTTGATAATATCCCGAATAGCCATCGAGAAAATAATAGAAATCATGCCCTGCAACCTCTCAATACTTGGTCTAGGAAGGGTAGAGGAAAGTGATCCTTTCGTGTGACCAAATTCCAGCTTTCGGTAGTCAACACACATGCGCCAACTCGTCGGGACACGAGTTGGAACTAGTTCACCTTGTTCATTTTCTACTACCGTCAACCCGATTTCTTAGGAACGACTTGAGTAGGGCTTACCCACTTGCTGTCAGAAATTGGGTAATAATACCCACGTCAGCACTTGAGGACTTCTGCTTAACCACATCTCTCATTGTAGGATTTAACCTTCGTTTGCATTTTGCCTTGTGGTTTTGGCATTATCCTCCAAATATATCCGGTGCGTGCAATTAAGGGGCTAATTCCCTTCAAATCGGCATAGACCATCCTAAGGCTCCTTTATTGATTCTTTAAAACATCAATTAATTTTCTTTCTTGGTATGATCAAGTCCAGACGAGATGATTAAGGAAAGTATCTTCGGGTCCAAGAAAGCATACTTAAGTTCCTTTAGTAAGGGTTTCAATTCGAGCTTGGGTTGCTTGCTCATGGATGGTTCTATTTTCACCTCTCGAGGCGACAATCCTCAAATTCTCCTTCTTTTGGTCTCCACCCATGGACCATCTTGATATCTAGATTATCCACAATAGGTGTGACTGACAAATTATCACCATTGGTTCCATTAGGACACCAATCAATTAAGCTATCATTGAATGGGTTCGTTAATTGCTTTAGCTAACAATAATCTTCTGCGATGGTTTCACCCAATCAACCTCCTTACTCTCTTCGGGATCATTGGGTTGTTTGCACACATTAAAAATGTTCAATTCTAAGGTCATGTTACCAAAGAAGCTTCATGACGCCATTCCTACAATTAATCAATGCATTAGAAGTTGCAAGGAATGGACGTCCTAAATGACCTGGAATCTGAGACTGTGAGTTCGAAGCCGGATGTGTGTCCAATACAATAAATCGACAGAAATAGTAACTTGTCTACCTGGACTAATACATCCTCGATAATCTCTCTTGGATTTTAACTGACCTGTCAGCTAATTGCAAGTACGGAGGTTGGCTTCAACTCACATAAACCAAGTTGCTCATATACAGAATATGGCAACCAAATTCACACTCGCCCTAAATCTAACAATGCTCGCTCTATCCTAAAGTTGCCTATGATGCATGAGATGGTTGGGCAACCTGGATCTTTATATTTAGGGAGAATGTTGTGCTGCATATAGCACTCACATTTTCAGTTAAAAATGCCTTCTTCTTACATTTAATCGGCGTTTGACAGTACACAAGTCCTTCAAAAATTTGGCATATGAGGGTACTTGTTTGATTGCATCAGAAGAGGTTGTTGATCTTTACTTGTTTAAAAAAGCTCAAGAATTTCAGAATTAGGTTCGAGCTTTTGCAACGGCTTTAACCGTTGTGGAAAGGTGGAGGAAAAGGACATTCAACTTTCTTAGTAGAAGTTGGGACCTCAACTTCTTCTTTATCCCTTTCATCGACTTTGGGAGCATCAGAATTAGAAGTGACTTGCGGTCTTAATTGGACGGTTTGATCAATGACTTTTCCATTACGCAAAGTCATGATGCTCTTTGCATGCTCTGTATGCGAACTAGAAGGAGCCGTATTATTACTACCGTGTATTTGTGGGTTAGGTTGGGGTTGAGCTGGAAGCTTACCCTTCTCTTGGGTACTTAGGACGGTAGTCAACATTGACAATTGGTTCCTTATGTCTTCAAAATTTCGAGTATTTTGAGCATTGATATTAGCTTGACCTTGTAGAAAAGTTTGTATGGATTGCAAGGTATCCTCGATATTTGGCTTTTGAGAGGGTGGTGATGCAAAGTAGGATGTGCAGGTGAAGGAGCTGAATGGTGTGACTGTTGAGGATGATCATTTCTCCACCTAAAGTTTGGATGATTCTTCCAACCAGGGTTATAGGTATTCGAGTATGGATCGTTATAAGGCTTTTGGTAGGAGTTCATAGCATTTGCTTGATCGTGCAAGACTTCTTTGAATGCCGGTATGGGTGGGACAATCTGTAGTAGTATGACCGACATATCGCAGATACCAAACATTCGTTTCTAAGCTCTATAGTCTTGACGGGCTCAACTTCCTAAGCTCAATTTCTTCTACCTTCCTAGTGAGGGCTGCCATTTTAGCGTGAAGATTATCCTCAGTTCTGAGGTTGTAAAGGCCTCCCTGTACAGAGCTAGTAGGCTTAGGCAAAGACTTGTTGTTTCTATCCCCGTTATCCCAAAGTTGGGCAGTCTCAGCAAGGGAATCCAAATACTCCCATGCCTCATCAGGTTGTTTTTCTAAGAATCTACCATTGCACATGTCTCTACAAACTGTTTCAACTGTGGAGATAACCTTCATAAAAGAAGCTAATGGTTCTCCAAGTTTCGAACCCGTGATGAGGGCATGAGAGAAGAAGGTCTTTAAATCTTTCCCAACATTCATAAAATGTTTCATTATCTTTTTGTTGGAAATTGCTGATATATCTTTTCAAAAAGTTGGTCCTTTGTGTGGGGAAGAACTTCTTTAAAAATTCTCTGCATATCTTGCCAATTTCTTATTGATCTAGGTCGCAAAGAGTTTAGCCATGTTTTGGCCTTATCCTTTAGAGAGAAAGGAAACAATGTCAACTTGAGGACATCCTCGGTGACATTTGGCACTCTAATGTAATGCTCAATTCTTCAAAATCCTTTAAATGAAGATACGGACTTTCGGACTCTAACCCATGAAACTTGGGCAGCAATTGGATTACCCCTGGTTTGATGTCAAATGTCCTACATTATCAGGAAAAATTATGCATGAAGGCTGACTAGTCCTAGCCGGTTGTAGGTATTGTCTTAGAGTCATAACATGGAGTTTCTCGTTCTCGATTGTGGTGACTCCCCGCATCTTCATTTAAATCAGCCATCTCACAAGGTGTGAGATATTGCGAAGGATTTCAGGGGTATGTCCTAAGGGATGATCTAAAGTTGTATGACTTAATCGACCGGTGTCGTCCCTATTCCACTTTAGCATGCAAAATATTTCCCTCTTTTTTTAAAAAAATATAAGTACCAACTAAAGATATCCTAAAACGACACCTTAATTCAAAAATCTATTCTCAATCAATCATGCAACAAACATTACACCTCAATTTCTAATATTTTTCTTAAATTTCTAGACAGCTCCTAACTGGTTTGAAGAGGACACCTAAGCCTCCAATCCGGTCTAATGAACCTAGTTGACCAGGTAAGCTCCCAGGTAAGTGGAGGGGTCACGATGCGTTCGCAAAGGTCCCACTTAAAACCCACTTGCCTCGAACAGATGAACTGTCTCCCTTATAGGGACAAAGCTTGCCTAGACATCAACTAAGCCACAGAGCGAAATTGGTGCAACTTTCAGTGGTCTTCGTCCTATTGAGCTCGAATGTCCTTAGGGGCCAACGTCTAGTTGATTTTAGTTAAGCTTGGGACATTTATGCACTGGGGTGATTTTGGGCTAAGGACGAGTGATGAAATCCCGACCTTATCTTTTTAAATAGGTTCAGCCCTTAGAAATATTTTATGTTGATGCCTTACACTATATGCAACAATCAAGAGATTTTTTTTTTAAATATTTTATGGCATGACATTAAATTTCATTGAATAGGTGATCAAGCAAATTATTTCTTTCTTTTTTTTTTTAAATTTATGAGTTGAAGTCTGAAATTTGAAATTTGAATTCTGAAATTTGAAATTTAAAATTTTAGGTTTTCCCTCTCTTTTTTTTATTAAATAATCACCCTTGATCTTTTCTTAAAGTTTTTTTTTTTTTTAAATTTTCAATTAGCAACAAGGGTTAATGAGATATGATAACAATAAAATTTTGATTCTAAAAAAAAATAAATGCAGAAAATTTAAAGTAGAAAGCAGCAAGGTTTCGTATTAATCTGATGGTCTTAAAAATGTCAGAATGTCAATCAGACCGTTCAGATTATCTAGCAATGTGTCTTGCACTAGCTGACCAAATTTGAGTCAAATCAGACGGCTAATTTATATGATATCAGAGTTTGATGCAAACTGTGCAGGGAATTAAAAATAGTAGTAAAGATGCAAATTTTTTTTTTTTCAAAAAAAAATACTAACTACTAAAGTAAAAATTAAATCTAAATTTATACTAATAACTTAGCCGTTCCCCGGCAACGGCGCCAAAAACTTGGTGCTTTCGAAAAATTGCTCTCCCAAGTGCAGGAGAATCGCACAAGTAATATAACTCGGGAGTCCGAGGTCGATTCCTCAGGGAACGATCTATAGATTATTAGCGTAATTTTTAGATGTAATTTTTAGTTGATCTTCAAAAATTAAAAGCAGAGAATAATAGATAATGAAACAACGTTCAAGAATGTAGAGAAGGCTAGGGATCTGGATTCCCCCTTGATAATGTTATTTTCAACAATTAAATTTTTGCGATTCTTGATTAAGGATTAATTAGATAGAATAGTTTTAAGCATGGAATATATACTTTGAAAACATGAATTCAACATTCAAGTATTTATCGTGCCGGTTACGTCTACGATAAATCAAAAATCGAAACAACCCATGCATCAATAAATATAAACCGTACAAGATCTATCTAACAAATAAGTATGCAAGAACCAAGAGCATATAATAGATGTAAATCAAAGAAAATAATCGTTCAGAATTTACTTGAAGAAAGCAAACTATCAAGGGTTCTTCCATCACCCTTGACCAAAGGTGTTAGCCTCCCATTACAAAAACAATAGCCTTTCCCTCTCTAGCCTTTCCCTCTCTTGTTCTTTTTTTTTTTTTTTTTTTCTTTTCGGAAACAGGGCATACCCTGTTTCCTTCTTCTCTTTTCCCTCAACCGCGGAGGCCGGCCGCTCCTCTTTTCTTCTTCAACGGCTCCCCTGTTTTCTTCCTCAAATCGGAGCTCCCCCTTTCGGATCAGAGGCCTCCTCATATAGGCTAGGATTCCCCTAATCGCGCGTGGAGGAGATTGCGGGCGGATCCGGCGTTAAGAACGGACGCCGAGGATCGTGCAAGGGAGGCTGAGGTCTGGGAGATTCAAATGGATGAGAGCTGCGGCAGGATCTTCGAATGCTGGGAGGCGTGTGAAACGGGCGGAAGAAGGGGCGTTGATCGAGATGCTGGAGATGGAAATGGCTGCATCGCTGGGGAGAAGCTCGGACGGACGCCATGGATCACTCGCAGGAGGCGATCGCGGGGGCTTCACGGACGCTTGAGATGCTGCTCCTCGGACGTGAATTTGGGTATAAGCTGATCCGGAGGCTGAAGATTTGCTGGGAACGAAGGCTGGCTTGATTCGCGGAGAGGATTGGGCGCGGAAGGAAACGGACGGGATGAAGGTGGATCCATCGTGGGACGCTGGAGGTTGAGCCCTGTTTTGAGAAAGTTAAAAAAAAATGTGTGGATTCGGTTGGAAGCGATGAGCCGTGAGCTGAGCTGGGATTGGCTTGGACCGTGGACGCGGGATTGGGTTGATCACGGAAGATGGAATATGGGATTTGGACGTTGAAGCGCGAGCTCCTTCAAATGGACGCCTGAGATTGTGCACGGGAGCCGGGATGCGTGGATGCGGCCGGATTGGGGCTTGTACGCTCGGGCTCGCTGAATAAGAATCATGTACTCTATTCTGCAGTTGGGAAGATGCATTCTTTTTAGTTGAATTTATCTAAAATAATGATAAAAATTACAATAAGTGCTAAGGATAATATTTAATCGTGCAAATGTTAACACCTATTATTTATCATTATTTTGCTAGCATTAAGTTAAGTTAAATGGTACTTAGATCGCACTTTTGTGCTCTCATCAGTAGTATGATACTTTAAAGGCCAGTTGAGGGCAAGACGGTTTACCTTAACCTTGGAAATCTCTCAAGACTTGAGGGAGGTCTAAAAAAAAGATGGGAGGTAAGGTTTGATGTGTGGAACTGTAAAGCAAATGTGATAGATATGGAAGTTCATGATAATGTTTGTAGCTATTCATCTAGATAATGAAGTGGTCAAACAATACATGAAGCTCACTGGTGACAGTGGGCTTGGCTAAATAGGAGTAAACGGAAAAAAGAACTTAAGGAGAGCCAGATCTAGTTAGTTAAAGCAATGCTGTTTATGGTTACAGTATCAAACTTCTAGTTTGGGTCTAGTTTGGGTCTGTCGATGATATAGGATTTATTTTCATGGTTCAGTTTTGTATGTTGCAGATTTTGAAGATAGGCATTTGGTTTTCATTTTTCATATAAATTATGTTTGGAACTTGTGAGATTGTTGATTGTAGCACTGCCTGCAAAAATGGGATGCTACCATTTCTGTTCTATGAAAAATGCCACTAATTCTAATATTCATCTTGGATGCCATTAAAGAGTCTATCTTCATTTGTGGTCATGTATGCTTGTCCTCTACTTGCAACTATGCATTTTGACTGATCTCTCTCTCTCTCTCTCTTTAAGCTAAGCTTATTAGTCCTGTATGTTATTGTTACTATTTCTGCAATTTACAATGGTAGGCGCTGGATACGTGCCACATTCTGCAATGTGGGGCCATTCTGATTCCCACCAATTATTGCCTTCAACTAGTAGTTGCTAGCTTGATGGTTAAGTGGGATAACTATGCATGGACCCGTTGAAAGGTCAGTTGCATATACCTAGAGTTTTGGCATTTTTGAAAGACAACAACTTTACCAACCTGAGGCAAAAGTCTCATTTTTGATGTTTCTTACTTCAGGTGAGTCATGCTTTTCTAATATAAGAAATGAATAGGTCGATGGTTTATGTAGTTATAGCTACTACCTTGTAGCCACCATACTTCTTCAATGAGAATGTGAATCTGGGGCTTGATACTCGGATGAGATTGACCTGCTGATACAAATTCAAAGTTTGTGTACATTTCTTGATCATGGAATTTTTATAAGCCTTCGCTGTGGCAACTTAAATTGTAATTTGATGATAGCCAAAACTTGTAGAACCATATGTTCGTGAATTTTTAAGCTCTCGGAGCTTCTTGGGGTCTGGAAGCTGCTCTGACATAGAAGTATTGAAGATGATAGGAAATGCAAAGATTTATCAGTAAATTAAGGGTAAAAACAGCATTCTAATGCATGAGGCTTATGCTATTATGGGGTCAGATGTATGCAACTTTATTTCTGTCTATAAAAATGTTATTTCTGTATTTTGAACCTGTAGCATTTTCATAACCTGATCATTGTGCCAAGGCTTATAAAATTTTCCAAATTTTCCAAATGGAAACTAAAGTTTGGTTCTCTTTCATCAATATTAAAATGGATGACTCAGTCTAATCACCAATAATTGGTAGGAGAACCACCTGGTGGAATTTCTTCACAGGTTCTAAACTAGTTCACTAATAGGTGCCTTAACCAACAACTGGTGATTGGCTAGGGGCCACCATTTTATTTCATGTTTAATCAAATGTGGAAGGAATAGAGAAGTTACTTTAAGAAATCGGTGTTGCCAAATGCACCAAATGCTAAGTGTTTAAGTCCTTATTCCACTCTCAGTGTTTCAGTGTATTAGTATTTATATTTCACTTGTCAGCAGGAAGTACGTATATTGTGTTCAAGGATCTTTTCTATACTCTAGTGGTTGATCTATTTGATGGATAGGGCGTCTGAGATTCTTCAAGGTTGGTTTGTACTCTTTATAGAATGGATTCTTTCTCCTGTGCGTGTTTGCCACGTTAGCCGTTGGATTATTGCACCTGCATAAAACTCAAAAATACAAACTTTTTCATGTGCTTGTGTAGATCTTGAAGTAATTATTGTATGATCAAATCATAGATTTATACGGAGGAAGGTGGATCCCTCTTTTGCACAAAAAAATACTTCTATTATTCTCCTTTCGCATCAAAGGTGCTACCCGCCCCCATCCACCAGTGATGAAAGTTGGTGCAGTTTTTGTTTCCTGATTGAAAGTCGTACTATTTGAGAGACTTAAGGATTTCATTTTATAGTTAGATTTCCAAACATTTTTTTCCTCATGGAATAATTTTATATAATTAAATAATTATAATTCTATTTCACCAATTTGGTGGCGCAGGCTTATATTGTGGGAGAGAGGAAAATTATCCCTTTTAGTTTGTCCTCTATTCACTCTTTAATACATTAAAAAGAAATAATTTTGTCCTTCTGATAAAATCGAAAGAAACTACCATAAAATTTTATTAATTTTTTGCACTTATTCCCTTATACAATCTGTGGAATAAGTTCTATTGCGTAGAATAGGCATTCATGCTTATGATTGGACTGAATTGGATGATAGGAAATATCTCTTTTTCTAAAAAATAATGTTAAATTAAAGATATTTTTTGTAAATAAATTTACATAGCATCATAGGAAAATGATCAGTGCAAACCCTTTGATCCATTACAATTTGTACAACAGAGAGTGTTAAATGTCGCTTTTATAATTCATTGCCACGAGCACTTATTGGCTGAGGGAGGAATTTTCTCGCTCTGACTTGTTACAAGATTTTTCATCATTTGAATCATTTTCATATATCAAAGTTTAGCTGTAGTTGGCATTTGCGTCACTTTTTTTTTATTATAAAAAAAGCGAGAATTTTATTTATTTTCTTTCAAATATTTGAAAATAAGAAACAATTATTATTATTATTATTATTAAAATATTTATTATTTTAACAATAAGAAGAGCCGCACGGCGAAGTAAGGAGACGATAGAGAGCTCGAGCATAGTAGACGACATCATGGTCAGGAAAGACCGGTCCAACTCTCTCGGTCCAAAAAAGATCCACTGCAGGGATAAAATGGAAAGAAAAAAAATTTCATGTGAGTTTGCCTTAGGCCGGCCTACTGTAAAAAAGGCCTAAAAAATAAAACGGTCTTAGGTCTTTAAATACATTGGGACATCTAAGACGATGACGACCATGATAGAGTTCGGACATGACCATCTAGATGGCTACAAGGTTGGTAGGTGATGCCGTCGTCGTCGTCACTAGTGGGGAGCTCGTCGAGAGCACTAGGAGAGGCAGAATGGGGGAGAAGGCAAGTGAAGGAAGGGGACCAGCCGAGGCTAGTGATGGGCTCCATCTGGCCAATGTACTTGACAACGATGATGTGTTCGATAGTAGTGACGCGCTCGATGACTTACTTGATCGAAACATGAGGATGCGGAACAGAGATCAGGGGAAGGTTGGGTAGAGAGAATGAAAGGAGGGCGAAAACCCACTCCTAAAAAAAAAAAATAGTAGTAAACATTTTTTACTTCTATTGTTTTAGAGATAATGAAAGCCGTAAAAAAGCATAAATAGGATAACTAGATATATTTTCTATATGGGATTCTGTATTTCTATTTTTACAAGAAAAACAGAAAAAAATAATACCAAATAGGGCCTTAGTTAATTACCTATTAAGTGCCACCATTTGATTCATAGGGAAGTAATCTAGCTAGATGCATTAAACTAGATGAGCTCTAATCCTCGCTACTAAATTAACAACAATGAACTAAATTTATATGGCGCAACAGTTTGTGATAGAGTGGGTTTGGGATAAGACAAGATGGGCCTTGTTATGCATTAACTAAGAAGGATCTCGCTAATTTAGTATAGTATAGAATCCCGACTACTTTATTTTGAAGTTTATTTTCATAACAATGTGGTTGTTATACTGTAAATAAATCTAGTGCAAACAAGCATGCCACATTCAGAAGCAAGTGCATAATGTCACTTACGTAGAAATTGGAAAAAACGTAGATAACTATTGCAACATGTAGCGGACCATTTCATAGAGACCTTCTATGGTAATCCTCTATCTTCATGTATTTCACACTTTTGTAACCTCCACTAATAAATACCTATACATTTTACCAGACAAAGACCTTCAGAGTTCGTTTGATGCAAGATAACCTATCAATGCAACCTACTATGATTTTAAAAATCAGCAAGCTTTCATAAAAGTAACTTAAAATTCAAATGTTGCTGATTTTTTTACTTTGGTTATTTTGGAGTTAAGATATAAGATTAATCAATTTAAGAAATTAGGTTGCAATCAAGTATTATGGTTGTTCTGATCCTAAAGAAATCTGATTGTGGGATGTTAAGAAACGTCCCATTGCTAGGGTGTGCTAACTTAATATCAAGATTTTAAAAGACGAATAGGATGGGTTTAGTACTAGATGTCCTAGGTTCTAAATTTTTTGACAGTAAAGTAAATTTTCAGGTGTTTGACTATTATGCAAGAGAACTAGAACACAATTAGATTAACAAGCCCAAGAGAAAGAAAAACCTATTATCTATCGTGGATTAGAAGTTCTGATTCTTACGTTTGTGGAGCCGAAAGCAACGAAGAACGCAACCTCGCAATGCAGAAATTTTAGCAAGCCTGAATGCTGAATCTTGTTGATGGTGGAAGCCGTAGAAGAGCGTCAGAATGGCTGTTGCAGATGGCAAATGGTGGAAAGAAGCCTCTGAGGATGGCAGATCAGATCTGCAAATATGGAGGAAAACACCATAGAGGGCCACGTGAAGGGGAGGACTCCTAGTTGGACTAGGAATCCTAGTGCGGTTTAGAAAGGAGGTGGCTGATTTGGTTGACATGTGGGGATTCCTAGCTGAAATAGGAATCCTATTTTGGTGGCACAAAAGTGAGAGATAAGGAGGCAAGTGGCGTGGTGGATGAAGAAGTCCTTAATGGCCAAGGACTTGTTGAGGGTGGGGTTCACGCGTGGGAAGAGATGGCTGTGGTATGGCCGGCGGTTAGCACTAGGATCTCCTTGTTTGTTAAGGAGTTCTTGCTGAAGATGGCGCTCTTGGAGAAGATGAAAGCACGCTGATGACGACGTCCTGCTGATGAAGAAGATCTCTAAAAAAGGTAGGGAAGAATAGAATAGAGATGAAGGGGTTTTGGAGACACAGGAAGAAGAGGTTATGGAGACACAGGAGGAAGAAGAAGATGGTTTCACGCCAAAGAAGAAGAAAGAGGTGTCGGCCAAATCCAAGAAGGAATTATTTCATTCAATGCTTGATGCCCTAATTCATGGGGTGTGGCCTTTAAATAGGCCTTACATTATGACTCAAACGTGGCCCTCAAATCAAGTTAATCAATTGACCAAGTCAATTGATTAACAACTAACCAAACTTGGACCCTTACATCAATTAATTCCTTACCAAAATTGATCCAATCAATTGACCCAATTACATAACAGCTAACCCAATTGACTTATCTAATAACAAAACAACTGACCAAATTGACTTGACTAAAATAAAAGCAAATGACCAAATTGACTCAATCAAATAAAAGCAAAATACAACAAAATAAAAATGACGCAGGATCAAATGGACCTAATCTGGGGGCCCTGATGTCAAACTCTGGTGCGGCGTGAGTGAATAGCTTTGATGGTTTTCTCATCTGAAAGAACGGCTCTGATATCCCATCAACTCCTTCCAGGTTGAAAAAACTCGACCCCGTCGAGTGTAGGTCTAGCCGGTTGTCGTACTACTCCAGAAAGTTAGGATCAAGGTGCTGCAACTCGGCTTACGAAATTCAAGTCATGTCAGAATCTGGTCGACTTCTCCAGCGAACAAGGTAATGCTGGTAACTTCTTTTCCTGGTTGACATAACCTGCTCATCTAATATATGTTCTATTTGTTCTCTGCATGTATGAAATTTTGGAGGTGACGGCTCAATAATAGGTAACGGATCAGGGTGATCAACAAGGGTAGATGTATCAACAAAGGGGTCAGAAGAAATAATTGCTATCTTTTTGTAGGAGATAAAATCTTTAATATTAAATATCGCACTAATTCCAAAGTTCTCAGAAAGATCTACGACATAAGCATTCGAACTAATTTTCTTTAGAACTTTGAACATTTCCAAAGAAAGTCGTTCAAGCCTAATTCTTACCATGACATAATCTCCTACCCTTAGCTCTTGATAACGTTTGTGCAAATCAGCAAAGAATTTATATTTTAAGTTATTAGAGTGAATATGTTTGCTGATTTCTTGATGCAATGAATACAGGTGCGATGCAAATGACTGTGCAGACTCAAGACACTTTATGCTGATGAGATATGGGGATCAGATCTATGGGTTGCCTAGGTTTGTAATTATGCACCACTTCGAATGGACTCATGCCTATAGACTTATTGACCAAACTATTATATGCAAACTTAGCTGTCGGTAATACTAAATTTCAGGTCCTAGCATGTTCATCCACCAGACATCTCAATAGGTTTCCAAGACTACGATTGACAACTTTAGTCTGGCCATCAGTTTGAGGATGATAGGCAAAAAAATTTCAGTTTGGTGCGCATCATATGCCAAAGAATTTTTCAAAAGTACCTCATAAATTTAACATCGCTATCAGACACAAAAGATTTGGGTAGGCCATGGAGTCTAATGACTTCGTCAAAATAAAGTTTGACAATTTTAGAGGCATCAGAAATTCTAGAATAGGGAAGAAAATGAGCCATCTTTAAAAATCAGTCCACAACCACAAAAATAGAATCATGCCTAGTAGAAATATGTGGAAGCCCTAATACGAAATCCATACTGACATTTTGCCATGGACACTCGAAAACAGGTAGTGTGGTATACAGATCAGTGTTTTGTTTATGTTGTTTAGCTAGATGATAAGTTCGATACTGGGCGACAATTTTGGCCACGTCTCTCTTGAGACTTAGCCAAAATAAATGCCTCTCAACCATTTCAATGATTTTGTCCCTCCCAAAATGTTCAGAAAGTCCTCTAGCATGTTTTTCTATACTAAGAAATCTCTCAATGAGGTTCAAGGGATACACAATCGGTTAGAGCGAAACAAAATTATTTTACAGAAAGAAATCATTTTGTTCTCTTTCTACTCCGTCTCGCAGGGTTAGGTATATTTCACTAAAGTTAGGACAAGTGGTATATTGTTCCCTAATCCTTTCAAAGCCAATTACTTTAGTGCTCATCACAGATAGGAGGAAGATCCATCCACTGAGCACGTCCGCAGCTTTGTTCTCAACCCCAGCCTTGTGCTTCAAGACAAAGGTATAGGCTTGGAGAAACTCGACCCATCGGCCGTGTCTATGGTTCAATTTCTTTTGAGAGTTGAGATATTTTAAAGTCTCGTGGTCTGAATATAAGACAAACTCTTGCAATAGCAAATAGTATCGCCAATGTCGCAAGGCTTGCACTACTGCATAGAATTCTTTGTCATAGGTGGAGTAGTATAACCTACTGTCGTTTATTTTTTTATTGAAGAATGCAACAGGGTGACCTTCTTGGCTTAACACGCCACCTATGCCAACTCCAGAGGCATCACATGCGACCTCAAATACTTTTATAAAATCAGGGAGGCGCAAGATAGAAGCTTCTGTCAATCTTTCTTAATTTCGTTAAATGCTTGGGACGTAGATTTTGTCCAGATAAAGTCTTCTTTCTTCATGCAATCTGAGATAGGAGACATTATCGAATTAAAACTTCTAATGAAGCAGTGGTAGATAGTAGCCAAACTATAGAAACTACGTACTTCTATTAGAGACTTGGGCTCGAGCTAATCTACTATCGCGCTTATCTTCAAAGGATCAACAGAGACACCCTTAGAAGATACTATGAACCCTAAGAAAGTGACATGATCGGTCAGAAAGGCACACTTCTTGGGGTTTGCAAAGAAGTTTTCTCTTCTAAGGACATCGCAGACTTGCCTTAAGTGTGTGAGATGGAGCTTTTGAGTTTGACTATATATGAGGATGTCATCAAAATACACAACGACAAATTTATTCAAAAAAGGTCTAAAGATCTTTATCATCACCCTCATAAAAGTACTGAGAGCGTTTGTTAACCCGAATGACATGACTAACCATTCGTAGAGTCCATCTTTTGTTTTGAAGGCAGTCTTCCATTTATTCTCAGGACGATTTGAATCTGGTGGTACCCATTCTTTAGATCAATTTTGGAAAATACTGTAGCACTAGACATAGAATCTAAGAGGTCGTCTAGCCTAGGAATGGAAAAGTGATACTTAACAGTAATTTTATTGATGGCACGACTGTCAATACACATCCTCCAAGAACCATCTTTTTTGGGGGGTAAGGAGTGCAGGTACAGTGCAGGAACTTGAGCTCTCACAAACATACCCTCTTGCGAGGAGTTCGTTCACTTGATATTTCAGCTTAGCATGTTCAATTAGGTTGAGCCTATGATGTGGAAAGTTGGGCAAAAATGCTTCCGGAACTAAATCAATTGCAAGCTGGATATCACGCATCGATAGAAGTGCATTCAAAAGATCATCAGGGAAAATATAGTGAAAGTCCTCCAGAAGGGAGCTACGGCGGCGAGGTGCTCAAAACTGGACTCCACACTAATAACTCGAGCCACAAGTGCAAACACGAGTGATCGGCTTTTGATATCTTTCATTACCGCTTTCGAAGTAATGATGTGAAGTGGTTCGTTTTTACGCAAGTTAGCACTCTTATTTTCAGGGGCGGACTCTTTAGGAGGCATTGGGTTTAGTCTAATTTTCTAATCTTGAAAAATGAAACTGCACGAGATCGAACGTCCATGAAGTGTAACGTCCAAATCATATAGCCATGGTCTTCCTAAGATAACCTAACCTATATCCATTGGAATACAATCACACCAAATTTTGTGCTTATATGATAAGAATTGAATTGGAACGAGGCATCTTTACGATACAGAGGTGGATGTGTCATCTACCCATGCTACTTTATACAAGTGGGGATGGGGTGTAGATTTCAGGCCGAGGCGGAAGATAACTTTTGAAGCAATGGCGTTGATGCAACTTCCGCTATCAAAAAGAATTTTATAAGCTTTTTCATTGATCTTAACGAGAGTGTAGAACAGGGAGGTCCTACGCCAATCTTGTTCGGTCTTCGTTTAGGCGACGGTACACCTAACCACATGAAGCCTAAAATTTTGGTTACTTGTGATGAGAGCACAAAAGTGCGATTTACACATTACTTAAATTAATATTATTGCTAATAAATAATAATAAAAGTATTGTATTAATATTATATTTTTGTGGGGTGCAGATAATCGTAAATCAAAACAAAAATGCGCATCGGGTCTAAAAAAATGCATCTCCGCGGATGACTAGCCAACCGTATGGGTCAACCCACTACTAGAAAAGTCGGTTTTACCGACGCTTTTTTGCCGACGCTTGTCGCAAGCGTCGGCAAGTTTTGGTCTTTTGTCGACGGTTTAAAAAAGTGTCGAGAATAGTCGACGCTTCCTGGGATAAGACGACGTTAAATAGCGTCATCGAAAAATTAAAAAAAGGCCGACCCTTCTGAAAGCGTCGTCGGAGGCCATTTTTGAATTCGTCAGAGGCCGCACCCCCCTCCCCTCCTCTCTTCATTGCTCTTTCTCGATCTCAGTTAAATAAAATCAGTTGAACGATTTAGCCCCACATCGGCGGATCAACAAGTGGTGGTGGGGAATTAGGAGGGCGGAGGTGGAGATGCGATGATGGACACCGAGCTCGTCCTGGAGAAGGCGCTGGGCTTGGCGTCCAAGTGCCAAGCCCACGGCGTGATGCGCCGCATCTTCGCCATCATCCCCACCACCGCCTTTGCCAAGATGTCCACCCAGCTCGGTGGCGGCGTTGGGGTTGGCCTTGACGTCCTCCACCACCCGGCGGGCCTCCTCCTCCCAGCCATGGCGGTTCTGCTGCACGACCTTGCGCCAGTGCGCCAGTGCTCGCCGTAGACGGTGAAGACCATGTCCTGGCCTTTGCCGGTGAAGATGTTGAAGACGACGTTGCGGGTACGGAAGCCGAACTCGACGCCCTGGGTGTGCAAGACATTGCGGGCCATCTCGGGGGACGAGACCACGACGAGGTTCCGCTGGCCCATGCGGAGGAGGAAGATGTCGCCGAAGCGCTTGGCGAGAACTGTCAGATTTCGATGGTTGAGGTCGTCGCCGAAGCGCTTTCCCCGGAGCTTGGACACGGCGATGGCGAAGATCCATTGCTCTCCACACGAGACCAAAGGCAAAGAGAGAGTTTCAGCAAAAAAAAAAGGGGGAGAGAGAGAGAGAGAGAGGATTGGGTGGAGGGGATGAGAGGTGGGGTGGGGACCTGGGAGGGTTTTAAAGGGGGTGGGGTTGACGGAGACGGGAGCCGGATGGGTGGCGAGGATTGGGATGGAGTGGATGAGAGGTGGGGTGGGGACCTGGGAGGGTTTTAAAGGGGGTGGGGTTGACGGAGACCGGAGCCGGATGGGTGGCGAGGATTGGGATGGAGTGGATGAGAGGTGGGGTGGGGACTTGGGAGGGTTTTAAAGGGGGTGGGGTTGACGGAGGGCGCTAAACGGAGGGTTGACGGAGTAGGTGAGGGTTGGCGAATGGCGCGCAGGAAGCCGGGTGGAGTGGTTGTAAACGCCGGCGCTTTAAAACATTGCTAAGTGCGTGACATTCTAAAGTTTTTAACGACGCTTAAAAGCGTCGCTAAATGAGTTTTTAGCGACGCTTTTAAGCGTCGCTAAAAGTTAGCGACGCTTTTCCAAAGCGTCGGCAAATATTTTTTCCACTCTTACATAGCCGACGCTTTGGCGACGCTTTGGAAAGCGTTAGGAAGAAATGTACCGACGCTTATAAGCGTCGGTAAAGACCTTAAAAGCGTCGCCTAAGCTTCTTTTTCTTGTAGTGACCCCAGCTGCACACTCGAAGGAGGCTAAGTTCAGCCGTTCAGTTCACTGCAACCGATTCCCAGTAACCCATGCATCTCATTCCGATGGAACCCGCGTGCAACCCATCCTCCCGCAAGTGAGTCACGGCGTCCACGAACCAACGTCCAATTCTCCCGCGATCGCGAGCATCCCAGCTTCTTGATTCTCAGCCGTCCGCTCCTCCCATAGGTCCCGTGATCAATGCCCAGCTTTCTCCTCCGTTCCAACGTCCCAGCTCCTCCGGATCAAGCAACATCCAGCCGTGATCAGCTCACACGTCCCAGAAGCTTCCCAGCGGCAATCCGAAAGAGATCGCGATCCATCCGCGCGTCTTCCGGATTCATGATCGCCCAGCCATCCCTCCGCATCCGCTCCACATTTCCAGCCTCCTGATCCGCCCGCGATCACTCCCGGCTGTCCGTGAAGCATCCCGGCAGCCCGTGAAGCATCCCGTGCCACCCTCTTCTTCCGTTTGCTTCCAGCTCTTCTCTGCAATCAAATCTTCAGCTTCCGGATCAAGCAACTCAGCCGCATGCATCCTGAGCCTCACGGATCGGTTTCCACCCACGGACAAATTCCCCTGTTCCAAGATCACCGCCTAGCCGTCCGCCTCCTCCATCACGGCCGTTCTCAGCGCCGGATCCGGCCGAGATTAGCTCCAATGCTTCAGCCTCACGCGCCCAAGATCCAGCCGTTTGCCTCTAATGCATTGATCTCCAGCGCATTCCGAAGATCCATGGGGGGAGAGAGTTGATTATAAGAGGTAGTCGGCTGAGAGGGGGGGTTGTTCCGATTCCCACACAAAAAAAAGGAAGAACGGAGGAGGCGGGAGCTGCTGCGGTTGAAGGAAGGAAACAGAGTAGGAGCTCCAGCCGTTTGGGAAGAAGAAAAAAAAAAAAGAAACAAGGTATGCCCTGTTTCGGAAAAGAAAAAGAAAAAAAATAGGGGAGTTGATGTTAGTAATGGCTTGCTAACTCTTTTGGCAAAGGGTGATGGATGAATCCTTGTCATGTTGCTTTCATCAAGTATACTCTAATCTTTTATTCTAATTGTTTTATATCCATTGGTATGTTTTGAATTCTTGAATATTTATTTATTAGATAGATCTTTTATGGTTTATATATATATTGATGCATGGATTGTTTCGATTTTTGATTTGTCGTAGACGTAACCGGCACGATAAATACTTAGATGTTGAATTCATATTTTCAGATTGTATACTCCATGATTAGAACTACTCTATCATATTAATCTTTAATCAAGAATCGCCGAGTTTATTTATTGAAAGTAATATTGTTAAGGAGGATTCCGGATCCCTAGCCTTCTCTATATTCTTGAACTTTGTTTAATTATCTATTAATCCTCTGCTTTTAAATTTCAAAAATCAACTGAAAATTACATCTAAAAATTACGCTAATAATCTATAGATCGTTTCCTGAGGAATCGACCTCGGACTCCCGAGTTATATTACTTGTGCGATTCTCCTGCACTTGGGAGAGCAATTTTTCGAAAGCACCAACTTGGATCAGTGAGCTCCCTTTATAGTTCAGTCTGGACAAATTCTAATCCAGACTGTTCGTCTCCAAAGTCTTCTACATAATCTTCGATATTTGGCTCATAGACTTCTTCGACATATTCAGTCTCTTGGGTCCCAACTTTTGGTTCTAATCCACCTTCTAGGGATCAAACCCAATGCTTTAGGTGGTGCTAGGATAGGGCCGGGCTGATGGGAAGGACTGGGAAGTGGCCTGGGCTATGGAAGGTAATTCTGGGTAGGTCGGGCTCCTGAAGGTGCTAGGCGAGGGTCGAAACGCCTCACCATAGGTGTCCTCAAGAAACTATCCACATCTTGAGCCAGCTGATATGCTTGGCTAAGAGTAGTAATCTCTTGCAGAATGAGTTCTTTCTGGATCTCCTCATGTAATCCTGTCTGAAACTTAGACAGGGTAATAGTCTCCTCTTCTACGACATCACACCTTATATGAAACTTCTCAAATCGTGCGATGTAATCAGTGACACTTGATGTTCCTTGAGTTAGTTTCTGCCACCTATCCATAAAGCGTTATCGGTAAGAAAAAGATAAATACTTCGCATTCAATTTTTTCTTCATATTCTACCATGTGGTGATACGAGGAAGTTTTTGGATCTCACGTATACGTTCAACATTATGCTAGTACCAGTAAGCTTGTTCAATAAGCTTTATTTTGGCAAATCATATTTTTCTATCGTCAATCATCTCGTACCACTCAAAGTAATTATCTATGACCGCTCTCCAATCAAGATACATGCTTGGTTCGAGTTTACCAACAAAGGTAGGGACTTCTATTCTTATGGTGCACATTAGCCTTTCATCGAGATCGCATTGGTAATCAGAAGGTGGTTAGTTCCTAGGGGGATGGGGAAGGATTACAAGTTGGGCTGCAATGGGGGTTGGCGGATCAGGAGTCCTACTGTTTCGCATTAGCTCATAGACCTCTTGTTTGAATTCTTCATTTTCAGCTCGCATGACAGCGAACTGTTCCATGAGAAATTTCAGAACTTCAGAATTCAGGGTAGCTAAGGAGACTTTAGGTTGAGTGGTTTGGTACTCCTTATCGCTACGGGTTGGCATGCAATGATAATACTATGTATGATGACGTGAGATGCAATGTCAATAATGGACCCTAGCAAACGTTGCTCTGATACTAAATATGATGCAGGACAACCTACTAACGCAACTTACTATGATTTCAGAGATAAACAAGCTTTCACAAAAGTAACTTAAAATTTAAATGTTGCTGATTTTTACTTTAGTTATTTTGGAGTTAAGGTATGAAATTAATTAACTTAAGAAATTAGGTTGCAATCAAGTATTACGGTTATTCCAATTCTAAATAAATATGATCATGGGATGTTGAGAAACGTCCCATTGCTAGGCTGCACTAACTTAGTATCAAGATTGTAAAAGGCGAATAGGATGGATTTGGTAGTAGATGTCCTAGGTTTTGAATTTTTTGACAGCAAAATAAATTTTCAGGTATCTGACTATCATGCAAGAGAACTAGCACACAATTAGATTAGCAAGCCCAAGAGAAAGGAGAACTTATCACTTATTGTGGATCGGAAGTTCTGATTCTTACGTTCGTGGATCCGAAAGCAACGAAGAATGCAACCTCGCAATGCAGAAATTTTAGCAAGGCTGAATGTTGAATCCTATTGATGGTGGAAGCTATAGAGGAGCGTCGGGATGGCTATTGCAGATGGAAAATAGAAGAAAAAAGCCTCTGAAAGTGGCGGATCAGATCTGCAAATATGAAGGAAAACACCATAGAGGGCCATGTGAAGGGGAGGACTCCTAGTTGGACTAGGAATCCTAGTGTGGTTTGGAAAGGGGGCGGCTGATTTGGTTGGTGTGTGGGGATTCTTGGCTGAAATAGGAATCCTATTTCGGTGGCACAAAAGCGAGAGATAAGGGGGCAAGTGGCATGGTGGATGAAGAAGTCCTTAATGGCCAAGGACTTGTTGAGGGTGGGGTTCACGCATGGGAACAGATGGCTACGGTATAACCGGCAGCTAGCATTAAAATCTCCTTGTTTGTCAAGGAGTTCTTGCTGAAGATGATGCTCTTGGAGAAGATGAAAGCACGCTGATGACGACGTTCTGTTGATGAAGAAGATCTCTATAAAAGGTAGGGAAGAATAGAATAGAGATGAAGGAGTTTTGGAGACACAGGAAGAAGAGGTTATGGAGACACAAGATGAAGAAGAAGATGGTTTCACACCAAAGGAGAAGAAAGAGGTGTTGTCCAAATCCAAGAAGGGATTATTTCATTCAATGCTTGATGCCCTAATTCACGAAGCGTGGCCTTTAAATAGGCCTTATATGATGACTTAAATGCGGCTCTCAAATCAAGTTAATCAATTGACCAAGTCAATCAATTAACAACTAACCAAACTTGGACCTTTACATCAATTAATCTCTTACCAAAATTGATTCAATCAATTGACCCAATTACATGACTTAACAGCTAACCCAATTGACTTGTCTAATAACAAAACAACTGACCAAATTGACTTGGCTAAAACAAAAAAAATGACTAAATTGACTCGATTAAACAAAAGCAAAATGTAGCAAAATAAAAATGAAGCAGACTCAAATGAATCCAATATAGAGGCCCTGATGTCAAACTCTGGTGCAGCATGAGTGAATGGCTCTGATGGCTCCCTCATCTGAAGGAATGGCTCTGATGTCCCCATCATCATTTGTTTGAGGTATGCTAGATTATGTGATAATTTGATGATTGGGGATCATTTATCCAAAAAAAAATGATTATGTAGAAAATAAAATTTATCATATTTGGTGGTCTAGAAAATGACACCGGTAAAAAATTACTATGTTGTTGGAGGTAATCTTATATGGGAATATTTCCAAATTTTCAGTAATACTTATAAATAAACAATTCAAGTAATGACATAAGATTACCATACTGTTAATTGATTAATGTTTGGGATAGACAATATTAAAAAAAAAAAATCATAGGTTTTAACGAAAAAAGTGAAGATATATCTTCATCAATTAAAGATAATTTCATATTCTTCCACTTGGTAATCTAATATGGAAAAAAAATACCATCATCTTTGTTGGAGTTTGTTTCATCTTCTATCTCAGTAAGAAAGTGCATAACTCATCGTTCTCTTTTTGTACCAAATATAGTAATCTGACATGTTATTTATTTTGTAACCAAATAACCCCTCAATGGTAATCTTACATCTTCGTCTATTTCACACTTTTGTAACGTTTGCTAATAAATATTTGCACATTTTTTCAGAAGTTTGTTTTCTTACAAAGATAATATGCACAACATTACTGCCATCATGTTTGGATCATCTTCCATGCGTGCTTTGATATGTACCGATCTAAATTGTTTCTCTATGGACATAAAAGGGCAAAAAGATTAAAAAGCAACAATGCAAAACAAATAAAAGAGAAGCCACTTATAAGATCTATGTATATAAATATATATAGCTGCAATTGTAGTTTGTTGTATAATTGTCTCTTAAAAATCATTTCTTGTATAAATATTTCTCATTTCTTCCTGGTTTTACAACACTAGTTGTGGCTGCCAGCCTCAATCAGTAGCCATTTTGAACATAAGACAACATTATGACTATTTTACATTAATATCTTTGAAAAAATTATGCAAAAGCACAACTGAACAAACAGAACTTTTAAAACTTTTCGAGAATACAAAAATGTATAGAGGCATTTTGCTTGTAAAATAACTACTTATTGATGCCCATAGCTAAAACTTTAATGAAGGATAGTGCTAAAAATCAGAAAACCGGAGGATATGTATGCATATATATGTGCACATATGTATATCAATTTTTGAAGTATAAATATATAATAAATACTATTTATACGTGATATGTGGGGACGTTTCTTAGAATTCATTCGAAATGATAGCAAGCAGAAATAAATTTAGGACGATAAAAATAAATCTTGTATTAGGTCTGTTTGGTATTACTTTTGTTCCAAAAAAAATCAAAAATAATGGTAAACTTGAGCAAACAAGGAAGTATATATAATAAAACCTTTCTGTCTTTAAGATTGATTGTAAAACCATTGGAGCCTTTTGTAGCAACAATTTATTGGTTTCAACAGACAAATTGAAACGGAAGTAAGTATTGGCAGCATCTATCTCCAAATAAATGGTATCGATCTCCACCATTTTCACTTAATTGCAGGAAAAAGAGAACACAAAAATAGCAAATATTAATTTTTATGATTAAAGCCTTCCAGCAGTTTAATTAATGAATTCCAGCGAGCCGGCCATATTCACCGCATGAAACCACCATATCCTTCCCACATCCCAGCCAAGATTCACCGAATCCAACCCAAGAGGCTGAAAAATAAATCCTTCTCATCCGAGGTTTCATGGCTCTCCCGCCCACAGCCTCATTTCCAATGTGCTGACTACACCAGCACCATAAATGCCCTTTTTATAAAAACCAGCCCAAGAGGCCATAAACCCGATTTCTCCTCATCTCCCCCTTCCTCTATCCCCATTTCCCTTCAAGCGAGCAGCAGAATCCCTGGCCTTGATCGCCCACCATGTCGTTCGACAGCCGCCACCACTCGAAGGCCTATCGCCTCAGCTGGGGCCACGGCCGGGCCCTCCTCCGCATCACCTCCAAGTCGTGGGTTCAAAACCCACAATGGAGCGCCAACCCGATGTACTTCCAGCTATCGATGCAGGACAGAGGATGGATCAGCACCGGGCCGGATGAGTACGCCTATAACTTGATTTCGCCCTATCTTCAACGAAGCTGGATCGACAGCCTCCGAGGCTTCCTCATCCCCGAGCGCACTGCCTCCTGGTCGTCCATCGCGGCATTTCTCCTTTCCCACCCCCACCTCCCCATCGACGCCCACAGTATCATCATGCACAGAATACGGGAGGAGGCGTGCGAGGCCGCCCGGATGGCGGCGTTCCTCGAGCACTGCCTGATGTGGATCGCCGTGGACTTGATGGTCACGACCGACTACACCAATGGCGCGATCGAGGAGTGGGAGGAGATCGACACCGACAGGGAGGAGTTCATCCTCGGCGACGATGACGAGGAGGAGGACGACGACGACGACGAGGAGTACGAGGATGAGGATGAGGATATGGAGGAGGTGGAGAACCGGGGGTTGACGCAGGAGGAGATCGAGCAGCATGTGATGGTGGCGCGCTTCTTGGTGCCAGGGCCCGTCGAGGTTTGCGCAATTTGTCTTGATGAGGTAACCAGAGGGTTCATGGCCGGCTGGCTGCCATGCAGCCACGTCTTTCACCCCCAGTGTATTGCTACGTGGCTATCGAGGAGGGGGGACTGCCCGCTTTGCCGGGGTGTGGTACTGGCTTGCTGATTTATTCGTGTGTGTGCGTGTGTTTTTTTTTTTTTTTTTTTTTTTGCTAACGCTGGCATTTCATACATGCCACGGATACAAATACACCTAATAGAATTAGAAAACAAAAAGTCCCAAGTGCTCCGAGTATCTCTCTCATCAGTCCACTCGGTACCCAGTCTGCAACCCCATACATATATAGCCCGAAATGTAATCTCCTCTCTCACCATCATCTAGATGTTGCGAAGCAGGGGATGCACTCCTCCGTCACTACTTGGGCCACTATAGACTCAGCCAATCATCATGGTCGAATCATTCTTCAGTAGAACTGAACTCGCCTGAAGCACCCGCCGTGCATGGTGTTTTCCTTCCCTAAAAGAAATGCTGTTTCTTCTTCTTAGACATGATGGGGTGGGAGAAGCCCAGCACTTCATAGAATTTTATATACATATATTTCCTCGCCCAAGGAAGAGGAATGCTTTAATTTCTTGTGTTTTTATTCTTTATTCAACGTTGCAGGCGTTTGCCGGTTCAGTGGATCTGTTATTTCAACTCCACCAATTCCCGTTACTATATTCAGTCGCTGGCAACCAGATAGCCTTTTATCGAAGCTATAGATATCATTGCACGACGAGGTTTGTATTTATGCAGCAAGGTTGCTTTCCTTCCCGCACGAAGATCTGTGGTTTCTTTGATCTCTTTCGGAAGATCCTGCAGATGGATAAATATGCAAAATGGCGATATTTTATCCTTCCCTATTTAAAGATTCTTAAACCATGATGTGCATCGTGGGAACGGAATGGAGCGCATGGCGTCCTGAACCTATCACACCCCCGTCAGGCCATGCGATATGGATGCACATTCGGGGAAGTAAGGCTCAAGAGAATATGCAAAGCTGGTAGATTCATCACGGCCTCAATATTATTGGATAAAATGAATCTTATTTCATAACAAGATGAGATCGTTCATCATTCACAAGTAATAAGTGGTGTTCAATTACAAATTTCAATTATTAGACCACTATTATCGATGTTCTAACTAATCATTTTCTCACCAGAATCCTAAATCGTAGCCAAGTACTTAATATCTTGTGGCGCATGCATTTTCCATCAGTGATGGAATAATCTACAATGCACATTTCCCGCATGTGACGTGACAATCTACAATAATGTAGCTAGTCTAAATACCTTTTTTTCAACCATCAAGTTATTTAGTTTTATACTTGCTAAATAAAACATAATTAAATACTATATGCCTCGTCAAATTTCAAAGCAACCGATACCATGTTCCTAGCAACCAAAATCATAGATATATATTAGATACACATATACAATAAAGAAACATATATGTATATATTCATACCAGTAATCATACATCAAATGATAATTATTCCATGCAAAATCAAAAGTCATCAATACATGATGATACATAGATATATAAATAAACATGTATATAGGTATGGATGATCATGTATAAGAATTCTTATCTTTACTAGTGACAAACTCAGATACAATATGTACCAGTCAATACCTAATATACCCGATTAATTTAGAATCAATATAAATCTAACTCATCCTTGATCAACTATTAGCACAAGAAAGAAATAAATTATTGCTAATTCTCTAATTTTGGAGTTTTAATATTCAAATTAGCCCTAATTTCTCTATTCTTCCATAATTCAAAATTGAAATAAATAAAAAGTTAGAGTTTTACCTCGATTTAAGAATTAGTGTAAAATGCTCTACTCAATATCTTCTTACCTAGATGATTACTTTCCTATAGAACTAAAACTAGTAATAAAAAAAAATCATAAAGTGATTATGATCGATAATGAAAAAATTACGAGAGAGACAGAGCGACAAAGGATATGGCTGGTCGAGTAATGGTGTTCGACAGTCTGGGTGGATCAGATTTGGGTGACCTAAATGGTAGATTATGAATTAAACAAGATGGTATGATTGGGATCATCAATGATAGAGTTCAGGGGAGCCCAACAAAAACCATGATGGAGAAAGAAGACGGTTAACACCGGGAGAATAAAGGAACGTTTTGTCGATTGGGCTTAGCTCGCTCACCAACAACCAAATCTCCTCCATATAATAATGGGGAGTCATCAAGAGAGCTCAGCCAAAGGTCATGTGGGGTTGTTGGCTTGACCAAGAAGGGGAAAGAGTCCTCCTTCATGTTTGAGTAGGGCTATGCCCTATTTAAAAACTAAGGGCCAGACCAATTTTTGTGTGTGAATCGGTGTTGGTCTGGCATCAGATTGACTGAAAAGGCCAAGTACCACAAAGTAACTAAATGAGAGAAGAGAGAGGATTGGGACAATTGTGAGGGATGAGGCAAAAAGAAGTTTTATAAGTTCATATTGAATAGCATGACTTTTTCTTGAGGTAGTATCTAAGGATGAGTGATAGATGTTACCAGCCTGGCTAGTAAAGTATGATACAAGAGAGAATTGGAGCACCCGACCTGACTTGCACCGGATCTAAGGAGGGATAGGTAATGTTAGAAGAACCCATCTGAAAACCAACTCGAATATATATAACTCTTCACCAATTCTCTCTCTAAGGCATAAAAAACTAATTTGTATGCAAAAAAAATATATTTGTAGTTTTATCCGAACCAATTCATTCAAACCATCCAGTCTAACTCTATCCACTCTGCCCCACCCTAAGACTCTACCAACCCTATCCTACCTCGAGCAAGTACAGTATGGGTAAAAGTAGGCCTATCCGACTTATACTCAATTCGTTACCATCCCTAATGATGATTGAGCTGATGACCTCCACCCTTTCCTCTTTCCTCCTCCCCTTGTATTGTAGCCTATGGTATAGGATATTCCTAGAGAGGTCCTTATTCAAAAAGATTGCCTCATTGATAAAATACCTTTTCAAGTGGATTTTAAGGTTTTCACTTTGAGATGAAAATATTGCCCATGGTTTCCCTTACACTGCTATTCTTAGTTTAGTAAAAATTGTGAAATGTGGCCATATCATATTAATGTATCATGTAACAACTTTTCTAAATATTTGAGAAGTTGAGATAAAATTGGGTGCAATTTATCAACTAGTTGCTGGGCATCTAGATTAACCAATTGATTGACATCTCTATCCATATGGGAGAGGTCCTGAGTTCGAATCTAGATGGTGTTGTCCTAAATAAAACTCTCATTTTTGTTAAACAAAAGATAAGATCAACTATCTTTACTAATTATATAGCATAAACCCTTACAGTAAATGAGGTTTTATGTATAGAATTAGTCTTTTTGCATCTAAACTATGAGCATTTATCTTAAGTGAAACATGTATTAGATTGATATATGCCGTACAAAATCACCTTTTTAGGTCAAATATTATCAATAACTTACAACTTGAAAAAGGAAATGGAGGCGGTGAGAAAGTAGGAGTTATAGCGGATGCAATCAAGCAATAGTTGCAACATTGAGATTATGTCTGTTTTTGAATTTATATAGGAATAAAATCTTATCCCTAAACCTGGTTGGGTGTAGGTGATTTATAACATTGAGTCCATGCTCAGTTGATCCTCTTTGGTGTGGAGAAACATGCCAACTAATTCAATATATGGTAGGTTGGTTAGTTTTCTATTTTATTTTTTAGCAATATTTAGGATTTAAATTTTGGTTCTTAATGAGGTCAAGCCCTTAGGGGAGAGTGCCAACCAACAATGCTAACAATTGTTAACATTTGGTTGGAAAATTAACATATAGATCATCTAGTTTCATTATAATAAAGAACTCCATCTACTAAACACCCAAGTCATTTAACTTTCTTTAAGTTGGTTTTACCATAGAACTCATTTTGGAAACTAGATTGAGTGAATGCTAGGAAGTTTGAGATTTTCTTGAACGTAGCATGAAATTAAAGATAGCCTTAGAAAATTTCATAAATAGAATTTATAAAAAACACCAATCAATACAATTCTTTCAATTTTTTTTATCTAGCATGTGTGAAGGAATTTTCTTATGCTAGCTAAATGATTCATTATAAATTCAGTGTCAGTTAATATATAGTTTGCTTAGTAGAATTGACTTCTCATTGAAATAGAATAGGATAATCATCAAATTCTAGTTTTAGAACTTGCTTAATATATAGGATTTCAAACCTTGCAGGTGGAGGGAGATTTTTTAGTAGCCATAGCATAGGCTGAATCACAAAGGATAGAATTCCCGCCATGGATTAAGCATGTGCTCAAGTTGTTTTTTTTTTCATTGTATAAACCCAAAAGTTATACGGGTCTACATTGGATAGTTTTTTATATGTATAAAGGCATTTTTTATTCTATTATTTTCGAAAAAGTCGATAAACTAGGTGGACATGTAAAAGATTTTTTCTTGTCATTACTTAGACATGTATAAAAAAATATTTTGATGTTTCATTTGAATCCAACACATGCCTGCCATATGATCATCATATATTTAAAATGAGCTGATTGCATTGCGGAGGTCGAGAACTGGTGGGACTGCATCTCTTGCTTATCAATCCTGATCTACCTTTGTGGGGTCTCACTCAAGCAATGGGCCTAGGGTCATGATGGATGGAGGCAGAGCTTCTGGGTAACACTTGAAATTGAATTGGTGGAAACAAGCTCAATTTGGAATAAATTGATTTATTATGGTTTACTTAAATAATCCTTTTGCTTCAATTGATGTAGTGGTACTGTCACACGTGTCTCTTATAAGACCCTCGAGGAGTCTATCTTCAACTAACCCTATATCAACTAATTCAATGCTTTGGAGCTAGAGAGAGCCAAAGTACGTTCAAATTACTAGCCTAATATACTAGGATAGAAGACAACACGTAGAGGCTTGACATGAATGAAGCAAATAGATAGCCCAGAAATAGTTCCCTTCTTTGTTTAGGCGAGCCTACTTACCTTCCGCTTCCCTTTCCGCACCCACCACCCTCAATTCATGGGATCACTAATCACTAACATAATTGGAAGCTTATTAGAACCAAAACTAAAAAAGGCTTGCAAGTAGGTGTATTCTGAAAATTACATGAGCTCTTTTGGCAGAAAAGTAGAAACATCTTCTTTTGTCTGCCACTTGCTAGAGACTATGGGGATCTGGAATTTGAGAACATTGACTGACGGCACTTGATGGATAGGACTTCGAGATAGGTATTATACTATATATCTATGCCGACAAAATGAAGGCATGAACCTAACATGGAGACTACAACTTAACGTGAGAATGAACTATACTACAAGGTCATAAGCTTCGAGAGCCTAGGACAAGGAGCTCTCTCAAACAAGAAAATTCGAAAGCCTAGCATTAGGTTTCCTTACCTCAAAACCTAGAACCTCTGAAGAGGTGCTATTAAAGCTCTTAAGCCGAGGAGGGGAGTTTCGACTCAAAAGCCGGCCTAAAGCAGTATGAACTATCTAAAAAGCCTTATATGAATTTTGCAAATGACTTTTCATCATGTGCATTGTGAACCACTTTTTGAAAGATTTTTCATTTTTAAATTTTCGTAATTCGCAAACTCGTGATGAAGAAGGAAAGTCTTCCAAATCTGGCATTCTGCATTGATTTGTGTAATTTTTTTAGTTTCTAGGCCATCGTGGTGGAAGTGCCAAAATTAAAGAGTTGCATCTTCGTCTTCTTCATGCTTCTCCTTATTAGGAAGTATCTTGCTGGTTCAAGGCTGGCTTCTATATTCTAAAAGACCAAAGCATATGGGATGGCATGTGGAAGGCTGATTAACACCATCGACGCAATGTAGCATTCGATGTGCTCATGAAACTATTGTATTGCTTTGTCTAAAATGGGGCCAGAGAAGGAAGAGAGAAGGAAGAGTCTGTATCAACATCTGTGTAACTGAACCAAGCCATCACAACCACAAATCTATTGAATAAAGGGGGATTACTCACTCTTAGCCACTAGTTAGAAGAAAATCCCTTGACTTTGCTTATACTTAATCACTTTGAAATATAAAAAATGTTTACCTTTTTTGAAGGGAAGGAGACAACAAGTCTAAAATAGAGACACTTGTTGATATGATAGGTTGATTTACACTTGCCGGTCATTATAGTGATAAAGCCAACTATGAAGATCTAAAAGATTGTTTGACCTGAAAAGAAGAGTTCATCAAATAGATACCTAAATCAAAGAATAAAAACATGGCACAGCTAGATGCTAGAATAATAGTTGAAAGAAGTTCTAGTCCCTTAATTCATATTTGTGAAATAACAACATGTTGACTTAATCAGATCATATAAGATATGCAAGTGGGTTTGGGTAGTTGGTCCTATTTGAAAGTAAGAACTTCGGGTAGCAAGGGATGGGTTGACATAGGGGGCTAGATTATATATAAACATATGTCCCATCAAGCAATGGAGATTGGTTTTGTGATAGAAGGGATGAAGGTTCCTCATTGAGGCTTTGAAGATTGTTAATCCAGATCAAACTAATTTATGGTTCATGCCACTTGGGAGAATGTTAAATATTGCTAGTAGGCTTGATTGGTTTGATATCTAATAAGCAAGATTTAGATTATTAGCAGAAGCAATACTCAAATCAGAAGTCAAAAGAAGGATCAATATGAAAAGACAAATTTAAATCTCAACCACTCAAGGGGTCTTTGCTTATGTGGTAGCAAACCAGATATCGTGGATGAGTATGATAGCTGACCTTACATGTACGTAGTACTTCTCTTGCAGCTGCAAATATAGGGCCACCTTTTTTAGTATCTCAGTTGTGGCATTAGCGGGTTCAATATAGATTTTTATCTCTTTTCTTCATCATCTTGCAAAGTTAGGAGCTTTACATGATTTTAGTTTTTAGTACTTTGATTGTGTCTCGCATATATACTTTTTTTTCAAAAATAATACTAATTCAAAAAATAAAGAGAAAAGAAAAAGGAAACATGTTGATTATATCAAGATTAGGTGGCACAAAAAATCATAGTTTGTTTTGGTATGGGGACACTATTGCTGATATAGCAACTTCTTTAAGAAATACTGACATGACTAAAAAAAATGACAAAATAAAACAACCACAATAAAGACGCTTATTGTCTATTCTTAATTCAACATATTTCCATCATAGTGTTCAAGTGGATCCTACTACTCCCTCGCGAATGATATTATAATAAGTATTATTATATTATTCGATCAAATCATTGAATCATTTTTGTCTCTTGAAATCTGTTGAATTCTTATTTCTACACGCATCTTTTTTTTAAGGAGGTCGACACTCATGATGTGGCATAAGTGTTACATCATGTATGAAACTTAATAGTATACTACTTCTATGAATGGCTCGCTATACTTCGTCTCTTCAAACTAGGGTCTTTTATCATAACTGAGGATGATAGTGGTATTTTGATGATTAATACAATAATCAAGAGTATGTTACAAGTTAATTCGATACATCATTTATAAGTCTGTTACTCTCAGTACATTAGTTTAATAAGATAAAGATGCATTTCATTGTTTATATGAATGAATCTAACCTTAAGTTGCAGCAAAGTGTGGATTGAGTCGACCCCAAGGTTGATTGAGTCGACCCCGGCACATCAAGAAAGCATCTGGCACACTTCTGCAAAAATGGCACGGATGAACAGTAGTTGGGTCGACCCAAGCAAAGAATGAGTCGACCCAAACCTCAAGCCTCTCAAGCCTCAAGAAAACAGTTCTCTGGAAACACTGAGAGGGTCGACCCAAATGAAACTTGAGTCGACCCTAAGTTAACATGAGTCGACCCAAAGGCAATGACATTCAAAAATAGGTTCTCTAGAAACCCTGAGAGGGTCGACCCAAGTGGAAGTTGAGTCGACCCAACTGAACCTTGAGTCGACCCAAAAAGATGTTGAGTCGACCCAAGTGAAGGAAGGCTGAAATGCAAGGTTCTGTAGTTCTGAGAGGGTCGACCCTAGTAAAGGTTGAGTCGACCCAAGTGAAAGTTGGGTCGACCCCAGTAAAAGTTGAGTCGACCCAAGCACGGGCAGAAGCATAACGGCTAGTTCTGCAGAAGTACTTTTTGACCTTCCAACAGTGAGTAACGGCTAGTTTTTGAATTCTAACCATTGGGGCTTGTCCAATGGATGAAGGAAACTATTTAAAATGACACTATTCATCAGAGAAAACATCCTTTTGCAAAATATCAAAGATTACACAAGAAAGACAAGTGCCCTAATCTTCTTCATCCAAGTGCTTCATTCAAGAGTGAAAAGAAAGTGGTTGAGCAGATTCCAAGAGACATTAAGAGCTCCATCCACCCTTGAAGAGTGAAGCATTCTTGACAAAGAAGAGAGAAGTCTCATCAAGCGATAACTATTCTCTAAACTCTTCTTTGTAGATTATAATTGTTATATTTGCTCATCTAGGAGCTTAAACTTTCTTCCTTCTTTTATTAATCACCTTGTAAAGGTTTGTTGGTGAGCCCACAAAACCAACGGAGTAGGTTTATTGGTGAACCCGTAAAACCAATTGTAAAGGTTCGTTGGTGAGACCGTAAAACCAACATAGGTTCGTTGGTGAGCCCGTAAAACCAACATAGGTTTTTGGTGATCCCGGAAAACCAAAGTGTAAAGATTTTTGGATTGTGAGCCCGGAAAACAATCTAACTGTAATCCGTGGAATTATAGTAAATTCTCAAGGGGTCGCTTGGGGAGTGGACGTAGGTGCTTGGGAGAGCACCGAACCACTATACTTCTTGTGTGTTTGTATTGTGCTTTGTTATATTTCACTAACTCATCAATTGACATAAGTAAGATAGTAAAAATTAAGAAAAACCAATTAACCCCCCCTCTTGGCTTGTCACCTTGGGCAACAAGTGGTATCAGAGCAAGGTGCTCCTATAGTATTTGTTGATCTCACAATCAAGAGTCAAAGATCATGACAACTCAAGTGGGATGTTCTATGAGTGAGGGGCAATCCACAAATAGACCTCCTCTATTTAATGGCATAAATTACACATACTGAAAAGCTAGGATGAGGATATTCATTCAAGCTCTAGACTATGAATTGTGGTATCTTATAACTAGAGGACCTCACACACCCACAATTAGTATAGAGGGCACTATCATACCCAAACCAGAAATGGATTGGAATGAAAGTGATAGAAGACTAGCACAATTAAATGCTAAAGCGATTAATGTACTTTACTGTTCACTAGATGTAAGTGAATTCAATAGAATATCTACATGCATCTCTGCAAAAGAAATTTGGGATAAACTTGAGGTCACATTTGAAGGAACTAATCAAGTTAAGGAGTCAAAAATAAACATATTAGTACATAAGTATGAATTGTTTAAAATAGAATTCACTGAGTCCATAACTGATATGTTTACTCGTTTTACTGAAATCATAAATGGGCTAAAGAGTTTAGGAAAGTCTTATACTAACTCTGAATTGGTGCGAAAAATTCTCAGGTCTCTACCAAGAGTTTGGGAGGCCAAGGTAACAGCAATTCAAGAAGCAAAGGACCTCAATACACTGCAATTGGAGGAACTTCTAGGATCACTCATGACCCATGAGTTGACCATGAGGCAAAACTCAGAAGATGAGGTTAAGAGAAGAAAGACCATTGCCCTAAAGTCTACTACTCCAAAACAAGAAACTGAGTCGGAAGAATCTGATGATGATGATGATTTTGATGAAGAAGGAATGGCTATGCTTGGAAGAAAATTCAGAAAATTTATGAGAGGTAAGAAGAGATTTCATAAAAAGAAACCCTTCTTCAAAGGTAGCTCAAGCAAAGAAAAGGGTAAGGACAAAGAAAAGAAAAAGGAAACACCTATTTGTTATGAGTGTAACAAGCTCGGGCATTATAAGATAGATTGTCCGGAATTAAAGTGGATGGCAAGAAAACTTAAAAAGAAGAACTTCATGGCTGAATGGAGTGAAAGTGAGGAGTCAAGTTCGGAAGAGGAAGATCATCAAGAGACGGCCCAAATATGTCATATGGCCAATGACGATGAGGTAGATTCTGAACTTGAATGTGATTTTACTGTTGATGAATTACATAATGCATTTTTAGAACTCATGGAAGAATACAAAAAACTAATCAATAAAAATAAAGTTCTAAAAGAAAAAATCAATCTCTTATCAAAGATAAGCTGAAACTATCTCATAACTGTGAAACATTAAGTAGGAGACTCACAAATGAAACCAAGAATCTAATTGCTGAAAATGTCAAGTTAAAAGAAGATGCTGAAAAATATAAATTCTTAGTAGACAAGTTTACTCTTAGCTCAACTAAATTAAATATGATTTTTGATAGTCAAAAAACTGTATATGATAAGGCTGGATTAGGATATAAAACAAATAGAAAACAAAAATACTTAAAGAACATATTTGTAAAAGCTAAAAACGAAAATATTACTTGTCATTGTTGCAATAAATTAGGACATAAAGCATATGAATGTAACTATAGAAAGTCCAGCCAAAACAAATTGAGTAATAATTATAAGCTTAAATTCAAGAAAGTTTGGGTTCCAAAAGGAACATCAAGTACTAACCCTAAAGGACCCAACATAGTTTGGGTACCTAAAGCTCATTCTTGATCTTGATTGCAGGGGTGTCTTGCAGCTAATAAAATGGATAAACGATGGTATCTAGATAGCGGCTGTTCAAGACACATGACCGGTGACGTAGACCAATTTGTCACCTTGGAATCTAAGAAGGGTAGAGTAGTAACCTATGGAGACAATGGAAAAGGGTATATCATTGGAAAGGGTAAAATTTTCATTACTCCATCTACCTTCATAGAAATGTCTTATTAGTTAATGGTTTGAAACATAACCTACTTAGCATAAGTCAATTTTGTGATAAAAGGGTTTAAAGTCACATTTGAAGCATCAGTATGCATAATCACAAATCCTAAAGATAATAGCATTGTACTTATAGGACAAAAGCAAAGAAATATTTACATGGTAGATCTTCATGAATTAGGCAAGAAAATGGATTATGTTTAATTACTAATGAAGAAAAGAAAAATGAAACAAGTTGGCTTTGGCATCGCAGACTAGGACATGCTAGTATGGAATTAATATCAAAACTAGTCAAGAAGGAATTAATAAAAGATGTGCCAAAATTGATCTTTGAAAAGGACAAAATTTGTGGACCATGCTCATTAGGAAAACAAACAAAATCATCCTTCAAATCAAAGAATATAGTATCAACAACTAGGCCTTTTGAACTGATACATGTGGATCTATTTGGACCCACTAGAACTGCGAGTCTAGGAGGGAAGAAGTATGGACTAGTTATAGTAGATGATTTTTCAAGATATACATGGGTTTCATTTTTGGCACATAAGAATGAAGCATTTTCAGCATTCTTGAAATATTATAATTATATCATAAATGAAAAGAAGCTCACCTTAATAGCAATTCGAAGTGATCATGGAACTGAATTTGAAAATCAACACTTTGAAGAATTTTGTAATGAAAACGGTATCTCACATCAATTTTCAGCACCTAGAACGCCTCAACAAAATGGGGTTGTGAAAGAAAAAATAGGACCTTGGCAGAAATGGCACGCACGATGTTGTGCGAGTCAAATCTTCCAAAGTACTTTTGGGCTGAAGCTATAAGCACTGCTTGCCATATTCTAAATTGGGTTTTAATACGACCTATAACCAAGAAAACTCCTTATGAACTTTGGAAGAATAAGAAACCAACCGCTAAATATCTTAGAGTATTTGGATGTAGATGTTTCATTTTAAACAATGGCAAGGAGGATCTAAGTAAATTTGATGCCAAGTCAGATGAAGGTATCTTCTTAGGATACTCCACATCTAGCAGGGCATATAGAGTGTTCAATAAAAGAACTCTTGTAGTCGAAGAGTCAGTTAATATCATATTTGATGAGTCTGATAGTGAGTCTGCTAGGAAAGAAAATATTCTTGATGATGATGCAGGAATTATTAACTTTGAAAAATTAAATCTTTATGACGTGCCAATTCAAGATAAGGAAAATGATCGCGTGCCACCACAACCTCAAGACTTGCCAAAGGAATGGAGGTATGCATATGGACACCCTAAAGACTTAATCATTGGTGATCCATCTCAAGGGGTAAGAACTCGATCCTCTCTTAGAAATTTAAATGATTATCTTGCTTTTGTTTCACAGTTAGAACCTAAGACTTATGAAGAAGCTGAAAAAGATACCAATTGGATAAATGCTATGCAAGAAGAATTAAATCAATTCAAAAGAAGTAATGTATGGACATTAACTGAGAGACCAAAGCATAACTCTGTAATTAGAACAAAATGGATCTTTAGAAATAAATTAGATGAAAATGGGGTAGTTATAAGAAATAAAGCTAGACTTGTAGCTAAGGGATACAATCAAGAAGAAGGGATAGATTTTGATGAAACATTTGCTCCCGTAGCTAGATTAGAGGCTATTAGATTACTTCTAGCTTTTGCATGTTTCATGGATTTCAAATTGTATCAAATAGATGTAAAAAGTGCATTCTTAAACGGTTTTATAGAGGAAGAAGTATATGTAGAGCAACCTCCTGATTTTGAGAATCATGAATTGCCAAATCATGTGTTTAGACTACATAAGGCATTATATGGATTGAAGCAAGCACCTAGGGCTTGGTATGATCGATTAAGCAAATTTCTACTAAATAATGACTTCAGTAGAGGAAATGTAGATAAAACACTTTTTCTCAAAAGAAAAGACGAAAATCTGCTAGTGGTACAAATATATGTAGATGACATAATCTTTGGTGCCACAAATGATAATCTTTGCAAAGAGTTTGCTAATTTAATGCACGGAGAATTCGAGATGAGTTTGATAGGAGAACTAAGTTTTTTTCTAGGATTACAAATCAAACAAACTAAAGAAGGTATCTTCATTCATCACACTAAGTATATAAAGGAAATATTAAAGAAGTTTGGGAATGAAAATCACAAGGGAGTAGGCACTCCAATGAATCCTACTAGTAAGCTAGACAAAGATGAGAAAGGAAAGAGTATTGATATTAAGCTTTATAGTAGATTAATTGGATCCTTGCTCTACCTTACTGCTAGTAGACCAGACATCGTGTTTAGTGTAGGAATATGTGCTAGATACCAATCAGATCCTAAGGAGTCACATTTAAGTGATGTTAAAAGAATTCTTAGATATTTAAGAGGAACTACAAACATAGGATTATGGTACTCAAGAGACTCCTGTTTAGATTTGCTTGCCTACTCAGATGCTGATTTTGCTGGATGCAAATTAGATAGGAAGAGCACTAGTGGAACATGTTAATTTTTAGGAAATAACTTAGTATCATGGTTTAGCAAAAAGCAGAATTTAGTAGCACTGTCGACGACTGAAGCTGAATATATAGCTGCCGACAGTTGTTGTGCTCAAGTACTGTGGCTTAAGCAACAACTAGAGGACTATGGAGTTAAACTAGATAACATTCCTATAAAGTGTGATAATACTAGTGCCATCAACCTTACTAAAAATCCGGTTCAGCACTCTAAAGCCAAATACATTGAAATAAGATATCATTTTATTAGAGATCATGTGCAAAATGGAAACATATGTATTGAGCATGTATGTACTGAGAAACAATTAGCTGACATATTCACAAAACCTTTGAGTGAAGATAGATTTTGCACGCTTAGGAGGGAATTAGGCATATGTGATCCTTTTTATTGAGGAGATATAAAAGGGAGCAAGCAGTCTCATGATACACTCCTCCCATTTCTAAAAACCCATGAAACATTAGTCAAACTTGTCATCTATAGATTCCTTACTCATGTATCATTGTCCCAGTAAGAATTTGTAAGGATTGGAAGAAAGAAAAATTTTTAAAAGGGAAAAAGGGAGAGAAAGAAAAATTTCTGAACTTGGGTCGACCCAACCCAGAATAGGGTCGACCCAACGTTGAGTCAGCCCAAGAAAAATCTAGGGTCGACCCAACGACGGGACCCCACTGTTAAAAGGGGGACCCGTGAGCCATCTAGGGCACTGTTTTCACTTTGTCCTCTTCCGAAAATCCTATTCCCCACTCTCAAATCTCCCCCAATCATCTCCAAACAGTAGATTACATCAAGATCTTGAAGAAATGGGATCCAAGAAAGCCGTAGCCAAGCGATCCGGGAGAGTTTCACGGATCACCCGTGCGGATAGGGCTGCTACAGAGCCGTCTACAATGTCTCCACAAGGTGAGACACGTGTAGAGCCTCCTCGTCCTCCCTCCCCTTCAGTCCAACTTGCAAAATTTGCAGGGAGACCGGTTACCACGGGGAGAAGGATCCACTCCGAGTTTTTGGATCAAGAAGGGTTCCGTTTGGGGGAATGGATTCGAAGGCAAGGATGGGAGTATCTTTGCTCCCTAGATGTGGTGATCTACCCAGGATTAGTCCGTGAGTTCTATGCCTTCCTCAAAACTGGAATGGGAGGGCTTATATCTGAAGTTCGAGGAGTTAGGGTTAGAGTTTCCGAAGAGAGTTTGAGTGAGTTGCTTCATCTCCCCTGCGAAGGAGCAACTCCAGAAAAGCCCGAAAACAAACTGAGAGCCTTGCAGTTGATTCTTGAGAATGAAGACTTTGATTATTCTGAAAATGTAATAGCAAGCTCTCTTTCAGCTGAAATGAGGTTGTTGCACAACTTCATAGGTCGAATTTTATTTCTGAAGAGCGAAAGATTTGATCTCATTTCTGAGCGAGATCTGGTTGTTATGGAGCACATTATTCAGGGCATTCCCCTAAATCTTCCGGCTATGATACTGAGGCAGATGAGAAAGGTTATATGCAACTCCAGAGTCTCCCTGCCTTATGGTATGATACTCACCCTGATCTTTCGATAGCATGATATATCTGTAGAGGGAGAGATCTCCATGCATCTACTTTTCACGGACACATACACTGCACGATCCCTTATTCGCATGGGTTATGAGAAGGTGAACGGGCAGTGGGTACGTGCTGGAGCGGGGATTCAGGATGATGCACCAGAGGGTGATGCACCAGAGATTGGAGACCCTATCCCTGAGGATGAGGAGCCTACGGATCATCCTACAGCACCTTCAGAGGCTGGACCTTCGTCATCTGTTCCTGCGGGAGACACAGATGAGTTTTGGAGTAGGATGACTGAGCTTATGTCAGCTCAGGCGAGGACTATCACTGATTGACTGACGGGCAGACTGGATATTATGACTGCTGAGATCAGTGATCTTAGAGAGCAGATAGGAGCTCTATGGAGAGAGAGAGAGGTTCATGGACCATCTGTGCCACAGACAGCTGAGTCAGAGATTTCGGCACAGAGTCATCCAGCTCACCGAGCTCCACGCCAGACTCAGTCCCATCAGGCTCGACCTCCCCTCGCCACTTATGCTAGAAGGATGAGTACTAGATCACAGCCATTAGATACCCCCTAGGCTGATATTAGCATTCTGATTAGAGCCTAGGATATGTATCTAGTTCTCATATGTATTTTGTGTTGATAATGTACTTTGAACTTTGATTGAGGAACATTGTATTTATTTTGTTTTGGCATTATTGTACTACAATGTTCCATTTTGATCAATGAAACTGAAATGTTTGTTAATTATTGTGTCTATTCCCATGCACCTATTTGATGATAACAAAAAGGGGGAGAAGCAAGGAAAGAGAAATAAGTTGAGCAAGGAAAGAGAAATAAGTTGACAAACAAGTTGAAAATTATAATAGGAAAGCATATACATTTAAGGGGGAGCAATTTGTGAACAATGAAAATGTTAAAGTCTAAAATTTAAATCGAATTTTAGAATTTGGCACATACAATTTCAGAATTTGGCACATACCTTTCACACCTCGATACATAATCTGAAACTCATGCTTTATCTCAAATTTTTGAAGTTTCATCTTTAATGAAATATAAAAGAAAGGGGGAGTAATTCAAAAGGTCAAATTGGAAACATTTGGATGAAATAGGGGGAGACTTCACTCTCAAATTTGAAAAGCTGAAATTCAGCAACTTGAGCCCTTTTAAAACTAATTTTAAGATAAGTATCAATAGGCTCATACTCTATATTTTGTAATCATCAAAAAGGGGGAGATTGAGGATGATAGTGGTATTTTGATGATTAATACAATAATCAAGAGTATGTTACAAGTTAATTCGATACATCATTTATAAGTCTGTTACTCTCAGTACATTAGTTTAATAAGATAAAGATGCATTTCATTGTTTATATGGATGAATCTAACCTTAAGTTGCAGCAAAGTGTGGATTGAGTCGACCCCGGCACATCAAGAAAGCATCTGGCACACTTCTGCAAAAATAGCACGGATGAATAGTAGTTGGGTCGACCCAAGCAAAGAATGAGTCGACCCAAACCTCAAGCCTCTCAAGCCTCAAGAAAACAGTTCTCTGGAAACACTGAGAGGGTCGACCCAAATGAAACTTGAGTCGACCCTAAGTTAACATGAGTTGACCCAAAGTTAACATGAGTCGACCCAAAGGCAATGACATTCAAAAATAGGTTCTCTGGAAACCCTGAGAGGGTCGACCCAAGTGGAAGTTGAGTCGACCCTACTGAACCTTGAGTCGACCCAAAAAGATGTTGAGTCAACCCAAGTGAAGGAAGGCTGAAATGCAAGGTTCTGTGGTTTTGAGAGGGTCGACCCTAGCAAAGGTTGAGTCGACCCAAGTGAAAGTTGGGTCGACCCCAGTAAAAGTTGAGTCGACCCAAGCACGGGCAGAAGCATAACGGCTAGTTCTGCAGAAGTACTTTTTGACCTTCCAACAGTGAGTAACGGCTAGTTTTTGAATTCTAGCCATTGGGGCTTGTCCAATGGATGAAGAAAACTATTTAAAGTGACACCATTCATCAGAGAAAATATTCTTTTGCAAAATATTAAAGATTACACAAGAAAGATAAGTGCCCTAATCTTCTTCATCCAAGTGCTTCATTCAAGAGTGAAAAAAAAGTGGTTGAGCAGATTCCAAGAGACATTAAGAGCTCCATCCATCCTTGAAGAGTGAAGCATTCTTGACAAAGAAGAGAGAAGTCTCATCAAGCGATAACTATTCTCTAAACTCTTCTTTGTAGATTATAATTGTTATATTTGCTCATCTAGGAGCTTAAACTTTCTTCCTTCTTTTATTAATCACCTTGTAAAGGTTTGTTGGTGAGCCCGCAAAACCAACGGAGTAGGTTTATTGGTGAACCCGTAAAATCAATTGTAAAGATTCGTTGGTGAGCCCGTAAAACCAACATAGGTTCGTTGGTGAGCCCGTAAAACCAACATAGGTTTTTGGTGATCCCGGAAAACCAAAGTGTAAAGGTTTTTGGATTGTGAGCCCGGAAAACAATCCAATTGTAATCCGCTGGATTATAGTGAATTCCCAAGGGGTCGCTTGGGGAGTGGACGTAGGTGCTTGGGAGAGCACCGAACCACTATACTTCTTGTGTGTTTGTATTGTACTTTGTTATATTTCACTAACTCATCAATTGACATAAGTAAGATAGTAAAAATTAAGAGAAACCAATTCACCCCCCCCTCTTGGCTTGTCACCTTGGGCAACAATAACTTTTGCATGTTGCATACCTTGATCAAATGAATCTTCGCCTAGTTTCTATGTTATATTTCTCTATTAGGCGTGTGAGAGTGCCACTGTCTCAAAAATCAACAGGCCATGATTCTTGTATGCTAAGGCAGATATTAATTAATTGGCCATAGCAGACGCTTATCTATAGATAGATTGGATCCATAAATTTAATATAAAGTCAAGCTTTTCAAGATCCCCTTCTCAGAACAGCAACAAATCAGTACCCGATCCAAGTCGAAAATTTTGGTAATATCCGTTAAACTAGGATCCTATAAGACCAAGATTATCTTATAGAAGAGATGGTATAGGTGGCCATAAGATCACACCTGTTCTTCATTCTATGAGCTACACTAGTACTTTGCATTTTCTTGATCTTTGGTCCAATAAGACCCATCAAGTTCTGAGATCTATTTGGCGATCTTATTATAAAGACCTGCATAGTCACCACAATTCTGCTTGTACACAAGCACCTTTCTTACATAAATAATTATGATTAATACAAGTTATTTTTCGTATAATTCACTATTGGAAAAAATTTAATGGTTGGCCGTCATTTTCCGGCTCCTGCGGAAACAATCTACATTACATAGAACTCTTACGAGCAGATTTGCAATATCTGAAAAATGGCTTGGAAGGGGAAGGGGATGTGTGAGAATATGAATTATGACTGACACAGGCACCACAATATGCGGTGAAGCGGAGATAAGAAAGATGGAAAAACTATTAAAAATTAATAATTCACTAAAATCAAATGGGTTCAGTTGATTAATTATATTATTCATAAGTCCATTCTTCCTTGAAAAGTCATTGAAGATATCACAAGGGAAATAAAGGTGTATTTGCATCATAATGATCATGCTTGTGGCATGTCAATGCGGAAAAATTTTATATAAGAACTATATCTACCTACAATTGTCTCCATTTCAAAAAAAAGGAATTGAAATGGAAACTCTGAAATGAAAATCACTGTATCCCTCCATATTTCGCACTGAAGCTGCACCCCCCCTCAGTTGAATCCACCCCCTTTTCACCTTAATTCTGATAAGATAGGACAAATACACACCAAAGGCCAGAAATTTAGACCTCTCAATTCCAACGGTCCTCTTCCACTCATGAATGCAAGGCACTCGGTCCATTGTACTAAGCTCCAGCACCACAAATAGCCTCTTTATTAAGCAAGAGTAGGAGCCCCTTCTAATCCCTCACATCTCATTTATCATCTGCTCAAGCCTTCACCTCGATTCGAACCATGTCCTTCGATCATCATCGCCGCGTCAAAACTCTTCGCTACAACTGGGGTGATGGTCGGGCAATCATCCATATCACCTCGACGTCTGCATCGGCCATCGACGTCCCCTTTCTTGGGGTTGCAACACACACAGAAAAAACAGCAAAAGAAGGAAGTAGAAAAAACTGAACTACATCCACTATTTCAGTAAAACATATACAACAAAAAAACAGAACAACCTCCTTAATATGCTCTCCACTAACAACTCATATAACCCCACTGCAGTATCCACTAAATAAAGACTAAGTCAAACACATAAACAAATGACTAAAATAAAATAAGAAATCTGAAACGTGGTTGGAAATTTGAGATTTGGGTTGAATCACATCTCCAACACAGCCCCTTGATTCAAGCTACGTAAGCCAAGCAATGATCTTAGCTTCTTGAATTTGTTCTCTTAAAGTGCCTTTGTAAAAATATCTGCTAACTGATCTTCTATGCTGCAATATTCCATCTTGATCTCACACCTTGAAATTAGCTCCCAAATAAAATGATATCAGACCTCAATGTGTTTAGAGCATCCATGAAAGATAGGATTATTCGCCAACGCAATTGCTGATTTGTTATCACAGATCAATGGAGTTGTAGTTGCTTGCTTCTCCTCCAAGTCACTTAAAATTCTCCTCAACCAAACTGCTTGATAGGCTGCAGTTGTGCAAGCTATATACTCGACCTCTGTACTTGATAATGCAATTGTAGGTTGCTTCTTAGAACACCAAGAAATCAGTCCCAAGCCAAGAGAAAAATAATAACATGTAGTGCTTTTGCGATCACCTACACAATCAGCCCAACTACTATCAGTAAATAACAAGAGCTTGAACTCATTTACCTTGGAATACATGATTCCGAGGCTTGCAGTTCCTGCCACATACTTAAAACTCTCTTCGCTGCTCCAAAATGATGATTCGTTGGACTGTGCATAAACCTAGAGATGAGGCTCACTGCAAATATGATGTCAGGCCTTACATGAGTAAGAAAAATCAAACCACCAACCATACTTCTGAACACTTTTTCATCAACTTTATCAGAACCATCTTCCACCATCAGCTTGTCATTTGAATTCATGGGTGTTTTTGCCGGTTTGCAGTTAAGCATATGAATTTTTTTTAGCAAATCAGTGGCATACTTCTATTGAGATAAGAAAATGCCAAAAGAACTTTGTACAACTTCCATGCCCAAGAAATATTTCATATTTTCTAAATCAGTCATTGCAAAAGTTGACATCATATCTGCCTTAAAACTTTCCACCATTGAAATAGAGTTTCCTATGAAGATCATATCATCAACATAAATGCAAACTATGAGTATTTCAGTCATACCTTGGCACTTCTTGTAAAGAGTTGGCTTATTCTTGCTGCACTCAAAGCCATTCTTGATAAAATGGTTATTGATCTTGCTGTACCAAGCTCTTGGAGCTTGCTTCAAACCATAATGTATTTTCTCTAGCTTGTACACCTTCTCCTCTTTGCCCTGGATCTCAAACCCTTCAGGTTGTCTAACATAAACCTCTTCTTCTAAGTCACCATTCAGAAAAGCTGATTTCACATCAAGTTAAAAATCTTGCCAACCATTTTGTGCAGCCACCGCTAGAACAATCCTAATAGTCTCTATTCTAGCAACTAGAGAAAAAGTGTCAAAGAAGTCAATACCTGGCACCTGTGCATACCCTTTAACTACCAACCTCGTCTTGCGCTTCTACAAAGACCCATCAGCATTGAACTTTGACTTGTAGGCCCATTTCAACCCAATAGCTTCTTTCTCGTTTGGCAAGTCTACTAGCTTCCATGTCTTGTTTCTTTTTATTATTTCAATTTTTTCTTTCATTGCTTTCCTCCACTCCTCATGGTAGGATGCATCTTCATAGCAAGTAGGTTCTGCAATAAAACATACTAATTGACATGATTCATAAATATTTACTAATTTTCTGACCTTTTGAGGTGGTCCTTCAAGTGATACATCAACATTGCTAGAATTTGCTTCTTGATTGTTTTGCCCCATAGAAGTGTTAATGTCACTACTGAAGGTAGGTGCATTCTCCTCTTCTTGTATTTGCATTGGCTGTAACACTACATTTTAGACCAATTTCAAGCATCTTTCTTGTTAAAAGTAACATCTCTGCTAATTTCTAACTTCTTAGTCAAAGGGTCATACAATCTATAACCTTTGGTCTCATTTGAATAGCCAATGAAAATATATTTTTTTACTTTTATCATCCAACTTCTCTCTCTTTTCCTTTGGAACATGAGCATATGCAATGCACCTAAAATTTTTCAAATTTGAAGTAGAAGGTTTACAACCATACCATGCTTCATAAGGAGTCTTACCATCAACTTCCTTAGTTGGTGATATATTCAGCAAATACACTAATGTTGCCACTGCTTCCGGCCAAGACATTTTTGGAAGACCTCTTTCTTTCATAAGACATCTTGCTTTCTCCACAATAACTCTATTTTTTTCGCTCTACTACTCCTTTTTGTTGAGGGAAATAACCTGCTGTGAACTGCCTTTGAATGCCAAGAGATTTACACAACAGCATAAACTTGTTAGATGTAAATTCACCACCCCTATCTATCCTTAGTGTCTTCAAATAGAAACTAGATTGCCTCTTTACAAGAGCTTTAAAATGACCAAAAACAGTATATGCTTTAGATTTTTCCTTCAGAAAAGACACCCATGTCATTCTAGTAAGATCATCCACAAAGATCAAGATATATAAATTCTTGTTGAGTGAAGGTGTTCTCATTGGGCCACAAATATCTGCATGCACAAGTTCTAATGGATACTTGGCTCTCCAAGTTTTTTTCTTTTCAAACGGAGATCCATGTTGTTTGCCAAAAATGCACTCTTCACATAAACTTCGGTCACTATGTGATATTATTGGCAAACCAGTCACTAAATCATGTTTTTGCAAGTACTGCAAACTTCTAAAATTCAGGTGCCCATACCTTTTATGCCACAAGGGAGTAACATCACTACCCTCTACCTTCAAAGCATTGATTTCCAGATCTGAAAAAATTAGTGGAAACATCTTGTTCTTGGTCATAAAACTTGTAGCAATTAATTCTTTGTTTTCTTTCTTATATAGCATGTATCTGTCATTATCAAAGATGGCATAATACCCCTTCTTCACAAGCTGTCCAAGACTAATCAAATTCTGAGCTAAACCAGGAACATACATCACATCATGTATAAGTTTCTTACCACATTTTAGGTTCCCAGCAATAATACCTTTGCCGTACACTGTCACATGCCTATCATCTCCCATTTTAACTTCAGATCTTATAGATTCATCAAGTTCTACAAACAAGGACTTATCACCAGTCATGTGGTTATTGCAACCGCTATCAAGAAACCAAACATCCTCACCACAATCAGTAGAAGAGAGATATGATAAAAATAATGATTCACTGTTTGCACCTTCATCTTTCTTAGCTTTTTCTTCAAGAAAGTTAACATGATTTTTATTTCTACTCCAACAAAATGCTTTGATGTGACCAAATCTACCACAATTGTGACACTTAATGGGGTTTTGATGCTTGTTACCTTGACTTTGATGAGAATCCTGAAAACTCTGATTATATGAACCTCTTTCTTGACTCCATCCTCGCCCTCTTCCACTACAAGAAAATACGGTTTTGCCGACTCTTCTCCGCCGATGCTAACAAAAAGCGTCGGTAAATTTCGAGCGAGGGCCGAAATTGGACGATGCTTTTGTATAGCGTCGGGTGAAATTTAGATACGATGATGCTTTAAAGCATCGTCGGAGGCCAAAAGTGTTGGAATTTGTATCCTAAGTGTCAATCATCGGTATATTGATGATTGAATTTTGTAAATGAATTGACAAATTAATAAAGTGTTATTTGGCATTATTCATCATTTCATTGTAGATATTCAAATGAACTTTTATATGATGAAGTCCTTAGGACTTATTTTATGATAAAGGAGGATTTATCTTTAAGTTCTTAAAACTATTCGCGATTAAATGATATGCTGTTACTAGGACGACAGCATTATCGAGATTAGATCGTTGTGTGACATATACGTTGGTTGTCCTCTTAACGAAGGAGTGTGGAGACACTCAGGGGCGGCCCAATGCATTTGGGGGCCTAAGGCGAACTTTCTAAAAAAAAAGCCTTTTTATTTTTTTAATAATAAATTTTTTAATTAATGTAAAATATTTTAAAAATTTATTTAAAAATAATTTGTCTAGCTTTTTGAGATACAAAATTACTAATCAAACTTTTGTACTCAAAATTCTAAAAATAATATTATCAAATATAAAAGAGTTGAAAATGATAAAACTTGATTATGTCCAGAGAAACAAACTCAAGTTCTGACGAGAGGTGCCAAACTCGATGACGAGAAGCGGTGCCGGAGACTGACGGATGGAGTTGGAGAAGATGCTGAAATTGCAACAAGAACACACCTGAATAGCTGAAATCTCGAGAAGCAAAATAATCCTGGATTCAAAAACTTGGTGATGACTGAGTTGCCAAGTAATTGAAATACTTAAGATAAAGGAAGAAGGATAAGGTTGCTCTAATAATTTCCACGAGGATATCTTTGTTATTTAAAAATTATAAACAAGCCAATGTGTGTTATTGGTGGGTCAGACGGACAGTTCCATCCTATAGAAGCATAAGAGAATAAACTATGCTGGAAGAAACAAATAGTAATGACTACAGAAAACTACTGCTTTCCACGCATGCAAGAAAGAGGAGATGAGGAAGCTGAGGACATCGACACCACTTAAGTAGAAAGAAAAATGGTTAAAATATTAGAAATGAGAAAGGGATTACAGGTAGTCCATTAACCCAACAGCCTGTAGGAGAATGGGAGATATATGGGAAACTTGACAGATCCAGAAACAGAAAAACTCCAAACACGAAAACACCCCATGTGATTTTTTCTTGATCACACACCACTCCTTCACCAGCATCTAGATATATCTTTCCTTTCTTCTATTTTCTTCTACTGATGCTATGTACTGATCCCATCGGCCCATCCACCCTCAATTCTTGCACTTGGTGAATCACTTCTTCCCCAGGTTTTGCCCTCACAGAATTGGATGAAAAATTTTGAATTTGGCTCTTCAAATGTTTCTCCTTTCTTTCTTTCTTTCTCTTCTCCTTTGTACACTACTGTCTACTGTTTGGTGCCTCACAAGTCCAGGAAGCCTGGCTTGCTTCCTTGGTCCAGGCTTTGACAAATTACAAATGAACAAAGAATAGATCAAAGTAACATTCAAGATTTACACACCTAATCAGAGATTTACCTGGCTTCCAACAGCAATGGAGTGCCTGTCCACTTAGCCCAAAGCGAAACTTGGGTTCCTGGATGTTCATCGGCCAACGGTTCTCGGTGAAACACAAGTCTCCGGCGAAGCTCAGACGCTGCGGTCCGTTGGTCCCCAGGGAAGCACAGGCCGACAGGTGTCGGACTCGGACTCTGCCACTCTGGCTCGGTGGCTTCCCTTCTTTCTCTGGAGAGGAGAGAACTCAGGCTCTGAGAGAGAAAGAGGCAGCATCGCATGGTCACAGCGAAAGGGGAGAGACTGGGCGAGAAGGGGGGAGAAGACTGAGTTCTCGGCGAGAAGGTTGGAGAAGGCTCTGAGAGATGGTGACTCGGCGAGAAGGGGGGAGAAGACTGTTGCCTGTTGGGATTTTCTTTTGTTTTTTGGTACTAGTGTTGGGATTTGCTTTACAGCGAACAAGGAATAGAGAAGACTCTGTTCCTTGGACCTTGGCCCCGGCTGCGATGGGATTGTGCACGTCTGAGAGGCAGCGTCGCAGGCTTGCAGTCGCGGGGCGACAGTCGACAGAGGCTTACTTTTCAGTCGTATCGTCTTGAAGGCTTGAAGTTGAAGGAGGATAGCTCATAGCCATAGCCGTAGCTGTTACTTCACTGTAGCTTTATTTCGAATGCGGGGGCCTTCTTTCGGCCCGAGGCCTTAGGCGGCCGCCTATCTCGCCTAAGGGTTGGGCCGGCCTTGGAGACACTGATATGTCACACAGGTGAAGTGTAGGAGTACATTTCACTGAACGTGACCAGTTTCGAAATGCTCTGCTGTCAAGAAGTTGTTCCGAGTGGATATGGATAAATGTGTCCCTCTGACCTAAGATCACCACGGTGACTAGTAAGCAACTCACTATACTTTGGTACTGGACTATCTGAATTTCTAATTCAGTGACGGAAGGTTATGAGGTACAGTCAAGTACTTGCGTAATGAGTTATGAGTCAAGATGGAATTGACCCCTCCTGAAAATAGGAGATAATATCTTGTGATTAATTTAGCAAAACCTTGGCCAGAGTAATCCCAGTGAGGAGTCACAGAATATCTAAAGTTAATCACATAATGGATGTACTAATTATAGGGTTGACTGTGAGCTCTAAGTCATCCTGGCATTAGAAGTCAAAGGGATGATTTATACGGTAACCATAGTCCAAAAATTCTTGAATGTTGCTTTGCAATCATTCGGCCTATCCGAATGACGGATACCATTGCTAGATGGCCATTTCGATTAGTACAAGAAGTTGTTCTTGTGCTACCGGCTTATGTTCGAACCTATGGGGTCACATGCATAGAAGTTTTTAGGTTGATCAAATGGTTGATTAATGATTAAGGGCTCGGTTGGTTCATGAAAAAAGGAGAGAAAGTGTGGTCAACGGAAAAGTAATGAGATGCTTCTTGCTTGGTTGGAGTTTTCAAAGAAGAGAGATGGAAAAGTTGTATTCCTATGGGAATATAATTTCCACATTTCATGGGAAAGTTATTCCTATGGGAATATGATTCCCACATTTCATGGAAAAGTCTTTTCCATGAAAAACATAGAAAAGTTACTTTTCCGTGAGGCGGGAATCACTCCATTTTTATTTTTTTTCAAAAAGACCCTTCAGCATTAAAAAAGCATTAAAGATCTAATTTTTATTAAGGGTATAATAGGAATTATACATAACTTTTCCAAGAAAGTGGATAGTCAACCAAACATAAACACTTTGAAAATCTATCATTTTTTCATGGTCAACCAAACATGCCAAAAGTACTTTTCTAGGCATCCTCTTTCTAAGAATCTACTTTACAGAAATTATATTCCTAGGAGGAAAAATGCTTCCCGTGAACCAAATGAGCCCTAAGAATCATTCAAGGGTAATTTGGTCAATTCGATTGATAAATTATCCTAAGCAAAAGTTGCATTAAAATAATTATTGAATTATTGAAGGATTAATTAGCAATTATATTGCTAATGAACTCAATTTGATTGAGTAATTGGGCTTAGGTTGAGCCACATTGAATAGGATTCAATTTGGGCTGCATTAGGGTTTGACCTAATTGGATTGGGTTCAACCCAAGTAGATTGAGCTTGACCCAATTGAATTGAGCTTAATCCAAATCAATTAGAAAATCTTATTTGATGAGGATTATGAGTCCAAATAATCAGAATTGGATAAGGAGAAGAATCCTTAAATTTTAGGAATCCATCCTTATCTTCTTGGAGAAGAATGACACCTTGATTTATCCTCAATATTTTTCATGACTATCCTCTTTATTTTTGGCCAAAAATTGGCATGAGAAGAGAGAAGGCGTGGGGCTATAATTTCTATAAAAATGGCACCTCAAATATTCCTAAAAAGATTTAGATGAATTTCCTAATTTGTAGGGATTGCATGGCGCATGAAATAGGGTGGTCTGCGGCTGAACTTTGGACGCATGATTTCCTATCCTTTAGGAATCCAAAATGTACAAAATTTGGATATGTTTATCTACTTTTAGATGCCAAATCACCAAAATTTTTTGGGGATTTTATCAGCCAAATTAATTGGCTAAATTAGGTGTGAGGCATGGGGGGATCTTTTGTCTATAAAAGATCCCCATGCCTAGGGTTCAACATATATAATATTTAGAGGTTTCAAAAAATTCTAAAATTTTTTTTGGAGGGCCTCCATCCCTTCTTCTCCTTCTTCCTCTCGTCCAACCTCCATCTTCTTGAAGAACAATCAAAGGTTGAGTTTTTAGAAGGAGAAAGCTTCAGCCATTGCAACGTTCCTGCGCGAGCTAGCACTCCCACGGAAGATGATCTACCTAGGTCTTCACGTGTACTTCTCATGGAGGCCATTCGTGTGTGTGGCTGCAAAGTCAAGGATCAGATCCACATATTTCTTGCATCATGAAAGGTATTAATTCTATATTAATTTTTTATTTTGGAGCTAGGGTCTAGGTCTGATTTTCCAAGGTTTTACCCTCCTTTGGGGCTCCTCATGGAGTTATCTCCAGAATTCATTCGATGGATATTCGGAGATTAATCAGAATAGAGTGTTTATCTTTCAGATCTGATAGTTAATCATGCATAAAGTTTTAGTATAATTATTTAAACGATTCCGGCATAATCCTATGTGTTCTTACAATGCTGATTTATAGATTTGATCTTGTAAGCATGCACGAATTAAATTGTTTAATTCAATTTTTTCGCTGCATTTTTGAAACTTAAAAAGAACTACGTATGGCTTGATCCCCCTTGTGAAGGGGTACGTAGGAAATCCGATCAGGTTCAGCCATGGTTTAAAAAAAAAAAATTCAGCATGCTTAACACCGAAGAACCTAGGATTCACTTTCAAAAAGGTCCCCAACACATGGATCCCTCCTTTTTCCTCCCCGATCCCCTGCCTTCTCTCTCTCTCTCTCTCTCTCTCTCTCGCACGCGGAGAACAAACCCTAACCCTTTCACCCAGCTGCCATCCCCCCCTCATTCCTCCCCGATCCAACTTGGCTACCCCTCTGCTTCGAATCCCTCTCCCCCTCCGAGCTTCAAGGACGACGGTGGCCGTCGAGAAAGATGATCTACCCCTTCGAGCTGAGGATAAGGTGGTGACGGCAGGCAGGCTGTGGTCCGACGAGATGAGCAGCCATTGATGCAGGCAGATGGAGGCCGGGTTCGTGAGTTTCAAGGCTTCCGTCCATCTCGTAAGTTTTATCTCCTCCTAACCTCTCCATCCACCCTCACAGCCCCATCTCCCTCCAAGAACTCCTCCTCCTCTCACCCTCCCCTCATCGAAGGCCCAGGCCGCGGCTCGTGGCAGAGGTGAAATTGGATCAGGCCCCGAGGAATGTTCGAAGGGCTCGGAGGCGGCTAGAGAAGGAGATCGTAAGAGAGGAGTATGTTCTGATTTTTTAATTTTTTCGGTATGTTCTTTCTAGTTCTTTTTGATATCCAAAGTTTCATTTTAATTGTTAATGATTTTTTGTTTTTCATTTTCCCGATTGTGGAACCTTGCAGATTGGCACATCTGAGGGCGATGGAGATGGCCAAGGAAGCTGGTGCTCTGCTCTCCTACGACCCCAATCTACGGCTGCCCCTTTGGCCGTCGCCCGCGGAGGCCAGAGAGTAGATCATGAGCATCTGGGACCAGGCCGACATAGTTAAGATCAGTGATACCGAGCTGGAGTTCCTGACCGGGAAGGACTCTGTGGAAGATGAGGTTGCCATGAAGCTTCTCTTGGTCACCATCGGGGACAAGGGATGCAACTACTACACCAAGGTATTTGCAATTCCCAGTAATTAGAATCAAGCTGGCTCTTCAATCATGGGTTTTGTTGGTGACATCTGCTGTTGATCTTGATTTGCAATTCCCAGAAATCTCCTGCCATGAAGCTCTGGCGGCCCACCCTGAAGCTTAAGCCAACAACCATCGGGGACACCAAGTCCCCGATGAAAAATATTTTTTTTAAAAAAACTTAGGGCTAAAGCCGATACTTATAAGCGTCGGCTTTGGTCATTTTAGCGATGCTTTTAAGCATTGCTAAAAAGCGTCGCTAAAAACAGACCTTTTATAATGCTTTTTAAGAGCGTCATGAAAAAATTTTTCCACTCAAGTATCGCCAACGCTTCAACGACGCTTTGAGTAGCGTCGGTCGGATCTTTATCGACGTTTATAAGCATCGGTAAAGGATGTAAAAAGTGCCTGGAAAGATCGTGTTTTTTGTAGTGTTCCTCTTCCTCTTCCTCTTGAGTTGTAGCCTCTTCCGCGACCTCTTCCAAATCTTGAAGATTGTTCTTCAGCTGCATTTTTATTGTTGTCCTTCTCATTAATTTTCATCTAAAAAACTTGTTCCATAACATCTTCTACATGCCTGTTCAAATGCTGCTCATGTGCTTTAAGAGAACCAATCAAATCATTAAAAGAAAGTTGAGACAGATCCTTAGATTCTTCAATTGCAACCACAACATGATCAAACTTAGAAGGTGGACTATGAAAACTTTTTCAACAATTGTTTGCTCAGTTAATTTTTCACCAAGTGACCGAACTTGATTAACAATCAAACTGATGCGTGTAGAAAACTCTTGAATAGATTCAGAATCAGAGGTTTTCCCTTATTTTGTCCGTGTCAACAAACAATTCGAAATACCTCGACTTTTTTAGAACAGGTCCGAGTCAAATAGCAATGATTCGAAGCACTTCTTTTTACATTACACTATTTCGGAAACCTAAGGACTCCATCGTATGGATATGTAAAATACAGGATTTCCAATCCTAGCAGGAAAAGGAGGGAAACGGATACTCAATTTAAAGTGAGTAAACAGAATTCCATACTCGATCTCATAGATACATATAGAATTCTGTGGAAAGCCGTATTCGATGAAAGTCGTATGTACGGCTTGGAGGGAGATAAAGAAAATTTTTGTTTTTTAACAATTTGGGGAATGGAAGCAGAAGTTCCTTTTGGTTCTCCCCGAAAACGACCTTCTTTTTTTGAACCCATTTATAAAGAACTCCAAAAAATAATTAGAAAAATAATTATAAACGACCTTTGACGGATTAGCTCTGAGCTGAGGCAGTTGACCCCTTCCTCCATTTTAGGTTGGGATTATTTTGAAACTGCCTCGAGGGTAAACATTTAGGCCTAAACGATCTCATGAGCATTAAAAAAAAGTCAGGATAATATGTATTAGAATACAACGAACGGTAGAACTGCCTATCGTTCTTGGTGGAAAAAAATGTGAGTGAAAGATCCCACTGAATCAAATTTGATCCATGAATCTAAGAAATAGTGAGAATTCTTGATCTCTCTCAATATCTCTCTCAATTCGAAGATCCAGGATTTGAATTGATGTCGTTTCATTGATTCCTCCTAAAGAAAAAAACGGTAGGTACAGCTAATCCGTGAACAGCCAACCATCGTACTGTAAAAATTGGATAGGTTCGATCTATGGTCATTGGAGGGCCTCCTAAAAGGATCTACTAAATTTATCGAGTTGTTCCAAAGAATCAAAACGGCCGGTTATCAACGGAATACCTTGTCGGCTCTCTGTGATCCGGTTCCTCCACCACCGCGAACTCCGGTCAGATTCAGGCATGATACACTTTTTATTTATTGGGAGAACCCAAGTACTCTCTTGCGGATCCATGAAACAACTCTCAGAAATCTTTTTCCCTTTTCATAAGAAGAGACTCAAATTCTCTACGAAGTGTTTGCAACCTTACCGAAACTATCTTGTCTAACCCCTTGAATTCTTCCTTCAATATGTCCCATGCACCCTTTGATTTTGTGGCCCCTATGATCTTCGGAAAGATTTCATCATCTACTGCACTTTGGATGTAGAACAAGGCTTTGTTATCCTTCTTCTTGTTCTCCCTCAATTTTGCCTTTTGAAATGCTGTCATCCTATCCTCATCATCATTAAATCCATTCTCAACCAAAAACTACAAGTCATTTGTGTTGGAAATTGTATCCTAAATGTCAATCGTCAGCATGTTGATAATTGAATTTTGTAAATGAATTGATAAATTAATAAAGTATTATTTGGCATTATTTATCATTTCATTGTCCATCTTCAAATGAACTTTTATATGATGAAGTCCTTAGGACTTGTTTTATGATAAAGGAGGATTTATTTTCAAGTCCTTAAAACTTTTTGCGATCAAATGATATATTGTTACTAGGATGACAGCATTATCGAGATTAGATCTTTGTGTGACTTATACGTTGGTTGTCCTCTTAACCAATGAGTGTGGAGACACTGATATGTCACACAGGTGAAGTGTAGGAGTACATTTCACTGAACGTGATCAATTTCAGAACGCTCTACTGTCAAGAGATGTTCCGAGTGGATATGGATATAAGTTTGGCCCTCTGATTTGAGACCGCAACCTGTGACTAGCAAGCAACTCACTGTACTTTGGTACCGAACTATTTGAATTTCTAATTCAGTGATGGAAGGTCACTAGGTACAGTCAAGTACTTGCATAGTTAGTTGTGAGTCAAGATGGAATTGATCCCTCCTGAAAACAGGAGATAACGCCTTGTATTCAATTTAGCAAAACCTTGGCCAAGATAATCCTTGTGAGGAGTCACAAGATTTTTAAAGTTGAATCACATCATGGTTGCACTTATTACAGAGTTGACAGAACTCTGAAGTCATCCTGGTATTTAGGAGTCATAGGAATAAATTATATGGTAACCATAGTCCAAGGGTTCTTGAATATTGCTTTGCAAACATTCGGCCTATCCGGACGTCAGGTACCATTGCTAGATGGTCATTTCGATTAGTACAAGAAGTTGTTCTTATGCTACCGGCTTAGGTTCGAATTTATGGGGTTATACGCATAGAAGTTTCTAGGTTGATCAAATGGCTGATTGATGATTAAGAATCAATTAGGGGTAATTTGGTCAATTCGATTGACAAATTATCCTAAACAAAAGTTGAATTAAAATAATTATTGAATTATTGAAGGGTTAATTAGTAATTGGATTACTAATAAATTTAATTTGATTGAATTATTGGACTTTAATTAAGCCAAATTGAATTAGATTCAATTTGGGCTAAATTAGGGTTTGACCTAATTCGATCAGGTTCGACCCGAGCCGATTGGGCATAACCTATTTGATCGGACTTGAACCAATTGGATTGGAATTGACTCAAGTCAATTAAGAGTCCTTATTTAATGAGGATTAAGAGTCCAAATAATCCGAATTTATTATGGAGAAGAATTCCTAAATTTAGGACCCTAGCTTTCTTTCTTGGAGAAGAAAGACACCTCATCCTTATCTCTAAAATCAGTGGTGCCTATCCTCTTTATTTTTAGCCAATTTTTGGCATGAGAAAAGAGGAGGTGTGGGGATATTTTTCAGAAAAATATGGTGCCTCAAATCTTCCTAAAAGGATAGAAATCAAATCCCTAATTTGTAGGGATTGCATGACGCATCAAGCAGGATGGCGCATAGCTGAAGTTTGGGGTGCAGTAACCCCCTGATTTTTAGGGATTATTGGCACAAGATTAAAAGAGAATTTGTTCATCTCTTAACTGCCGATTAATCAGAATTTTTTGAGAATTTTATCAGCCAAAATTGTTGGCCAAAAGAGGTGTGAGGCATGGGGAGTCTTTTGGCTATAAAAGGACCCCCACACTTAGGGTTTGTTAAGATGGTCTTTAGAAAGGGTTCTAAATTCTGAAAAAATTCTAAGAGCCAGCCACCTTCTCTCCTCCTTCTTCTCCTTCATCTCCATCCTTCATCCTCTCGAAGAAGAATAAAAAGTTGAGTGCTTCGAGAGAGAAAAGTTCAGCCACTGCAGCACCTCTGCACGAGCTAGCACTCCTGCAGTTGTGGATCTTCCTAGAGCTTCGCATGGACTATCCGTAGAGGTCGGACACGTGTGCGGCTATACAAGGTGATCAAGACATCATCAAAGTTCTCAAAGCAAAAAGGTATGAGATCTGATCTCATTAAAAATTAAAATTAGAAATCAACTAGGTTGCTGAAATTTTGCATGATTACATGTTAGACATAGAATCATGCCTACTTGTTTAGGATAAATATTTAAAGTTCTGGATCTATTTTTGTTGTAGAGATATGATCTCTAGCATGCATAGAAATTAAATAGTTTAATTCATGCTTCCGCTGTAAAATTTTTAAAAATATATGCATGCGACCACCAGGGTTTCCAACAATTTGACATAAAAAAGGTTCTCATTTTCAGACTCCACAAATCATAGTTCTCACCATTGAGAATGGGAAGAATCTGCCGAGAGATACTTACAGTATTTGTGTTCATTGCCATGACTAGAATCAGGGGCGGCCCAAAATATTTGGGGGCCTAAGGCGAACTCACTAGGGGAAGCCTTTTTTTACTATTTTCAATCAATAATATAGCTAATCCATTTAATCTTTCTTGTAACATAGTTGACCGCAAATAAGATTTTATCAACTTTAATTTTGAAAAAACTTCTTTCAACAGAAGTAATTGTTACAGGTATTGTTAACAATATTCTGTTAGCAATGCATGCATTTGGAAAAGAATCTATTTTTTTATAAAACTTAAAGTATCAATAGGGGTACTGGCTAGTTTTTATTTGTAAAACTTCTTTTAAAATTTTTAACTCTAAAAACAAATTGAGACTATCAATATCAGAATATTCACCATGCTTTAAAAAATTTCAAGATTAAGATAACACTTTTTTAAATCATCTTCATTCAAAGATTTTAACTTTCTAAAATTAAACAAAAAACTAAAAATATTTTCATATATGGTAAATTGTTCAAACCTATTTTGAATTGAAGAAATAGCTTGGTCTACTATATATAAAAGTAATCAATTCTAAAAGATTCTTCAGCTGATCTTGCTATCTCATCAGAATATATTTTCATTAAAATATATTTTTTCTACGAATCACATGTTTTTCATGGAATGTAGGTTCTATTTTCATTTCATTTGCAATTTCTTTAGATGAATTCAAAGTATTTATGAATCCATTTTTTCTATAACTTTTAAAATAAGAAAGAAGACTTTTTAATTGATCTATAGCAACATCAATATGCATGTCTTTAGATTGTAAAATCTTACTAATTGAGTTAACAGCAAACAATATATCATGCCAAATATTCATGCCTAATAAGAATTTAAAATTTTCAATCTCATATGTAGCTAAGCATGTGGCTTCACTCTTTATTTTAGGATCTTCACTAGTTTCCGCTAATTGAACTAAGACATTTCTTATTTCAAGAGCTTGGTTTTTAATTGCTTGGACACTTTCAATACGACTTTCCTAACGTGTCTGTGACAAGAATTTAAGAGTCAATGTGGATATATTATTATGTAAAATTTTTCATTATTTTGTAGAAGAAAAAAATAAGGTATAAATTCGTTGTATCACTCCAAAAAAAGATATAATCTTAGAACATGAGTAAGCAGTATCACATAATACTAAATTCAAATTTTGACATCCACATGGTGTGTAAAATGTTCTAGAATTTATATTTAATAATTTTCTTTGTACATCTTGATAGTTTTCTTTCATATTAGACCCATTGTCATCCCTTGTCCTCTTATATCATTAATTTTAAGTTTATATTTTTTTATTATATTTATAAGTTCATTAAAATGGTCTTTTTCAGAGGTATCATCTACTTCTAAAAATTCTAAAACATATTTTTGTACTTTTACTGGATTTGTTGAAGTATCTATACATCTTAAAATTAAGATCATTTGTTCTTGATGGCTTGCATCAGAGTGCAATTAAGTATTACAGAAAAGTATTTTGCTTCTTTAATCTTTTTAATTATTATAGCTTTAATTTTAGATGGCAATATTTGAATCAATTTATTTTGAATATTATGATCTAAATAATGATTGTGAATTTTGCCATGTTAAATGCGTCGAACATTTTCTTGCATTATTGGATAAAATTCTGCAATCATTTCAATAAGACTTAAAAAATTTCCATTATTGCTTTGATAGATATTTTCGTTCTTTCCTCGAAATGTTAAATTATTTTTTGAAAGATTTTTCACGACAGCAATAATTCTCAATAGAACTTTTTTCCAATGATCTTTCTCTTGATTTATTTGTTCTTGGAGACTTTTATCAATTGTCTTATTTTTTAGTAATCTCACTTCTAAATCAATCCATCTATTCATTCTAGTGATATGTTCATTTGTTATTTTATGACTTTTAAGTTTGATACCTAGATTTTTCCAATCTCTAGTTCCTCTATTGACTAATTGACTCGTTCTAGATTTTGAATCAAATAATTTACAACAAAAACAATATACCCTATCCAAATTCTTTGAATACACTAACCATCTTCTGTTATGTTTTTCACCATTAGATAACTTACGAATGTAATGTATTGTAGAGAAGTGTCTATTCTTTTCATCCTTAGGAAAATGAAGATCATAATCTCTAATTGGATCTTTTCAACTATTAAATTTCTCAACTTTGTATCAATATTTTTTCATTGACTAGGATCAAATAAATTTATAGGAATAGAACTAGTTTCATAATCTTTTTTCTTGTTTATCCTATCTCCATCTGATTCTTCATTGTGCTCTTCACTAGATATTGTTTCAGTAGATGTTTGAATACTACTATAAATTTAATTGTCAATCTCATTTTGTTTCATGCTTTTTATGTCATTTTCTAACTCTATTTTGGGTGCATACTCTATTGCTAATTCCTGAGTTGAATTTGATGTAGTTTTTTTCTTGCTTGTGACCACAAATCTATCTAGAGCTTCTTTTTGAGATTGAATGAGTTTATCGATTTTTCTTTTCTTTTTGAGTTTTTATACCCACATTCATATTTTCTATTAGAAATTTTAATCTAAAAAAAATATTATCAAACAAAGTAATTAAAAAAACACCTCAAACAAATTAAAATATAAAAAAAGTTGAAAATGATAAAGTTTGATTATGTCAAAAAAAATGAATTCAGGTCCCCGACAAGTAATGCCGAACTTGACGGAAAGAAGAGTCCGAATAGTGCCAAACTTGACGGCGAGAAGAGGCCAAACCACCAAAGTTACAACCAACCTACAATTGGACCCAAAAAAAATCAATTGTAGTGTCTCTAACTTGACTAAATCAAAATCAATTGGACTAAAAAATTAATCAGTTGGCCGTATATTCCCTTGGCTTTTCCCATTATTGTATAATATTAAATGCCATAAGCCAATAACAACAACTCAGAGAAAAACTGATGGCATATGAAAGAAATTCTCTTCATATACAACTGCTCGGTGATCACATAACTATAAGATAATAAAATAACAAATACTATGTAACTCCTTGTGAAATAGTCATGGGTCATTAGTGATTACTGATTAGTCAATAGATAGGCTCACAAGTCACCACTGCGGCACTGCCTAGGAAAGTGGGATTTGGGATGCTAACAGAGGATGGTGGTCCGTGGACTTTGAAGCGTAGCCGACGAGGCTAGAGTTGCAAGGAGGAGAGCTGGAGAGGAGATCCAGACTTAAGAGCAGGGGCAGCCCGTGACCCAAGAGCTGGAGTGGAGATCCGGCTGGCAGCTTGCCACTCGCTGGATTCTTGCCTTCTTGAAGACGGAGGAGGAGGACAGTGGCCTTTAGAAGTTTAGAGGCTAGAGCAGAGCCGAGGAGCCGGAGGCCGAAGCCTAGAGGTCGGAGGAACCGAGGACGGCGAGCAGAGCTGGAGAGGAGATCTGGACTCCAGAGTCCGGAGCAGGGGTGGTCGAGCCTCAAACTGTCGACGGTCAAGCCTGCCGACTGCCAGCAGAGAAGGAAACTAGGGAAGGGCTGAAGAACTGAAGTGAAGAAGCATTGGGGGGAGAGGAGAACTGAAGAAGCCGAGTCTGCCGAGAAGGTTCAGCCGTTCAGCAAAAAAAAGCACTGGTGGAGAAGGGGGGAGAGAAGGGGGGAGGAAATGTCTGTTGCTTGTCTCAGCTATCGTAGGCTTGTAGGTCGTAGCCATACCCCGATGCCCATCGCCCAGGTCGTAGCCTGTCTCAGACTCTCAGCTGTCTGTCGTCGGGGAGATGGGGACACATTGTAGCGGCGTAGCCGTCGCCCATCACCCTGGTCCCTGCTAGCTTTCGGATGTGAAAGCTCAAAGCTGTGCAGGCAAAAAAAAAAAAAAAACTTTCCACGAGTCCACGGGCAGAGCGGGACCTTCCATGACCCGGGGGCCTTAGGCGACCGCCTCAATCGCCTAAGGCCCGAGCCGGCCCTGAGTAGAACCACCAGTTGATGATGATTCCTTCACGCTGAACCACCTTCCTCCTTGCTGCAACAACCTTGCTTTGATACCACTTTCTTGGGGTTGCAACACACAAAAAAAAATAGCAAAAGAAGGAGTAGAAAAAACTGAACTACATTTCAGTAAAACACACACCACAACAAAAAAAAGAACAATCTCCTTAGAATGCTTTCCACTAACGACTCACATAACCCCACTATAGCATCCACTAACTAAAGACAAAGTCAAACACATAAACAAATGACTAAAATAAAATAAGAAATCTGAAACATATATGGTTGGAAACCTGAGACATGGGTTGAACCATATCTTCAACACCCTGGCTCCTCAACCGTGCCACTTTCGTGCTGAATATTCGCGACAAGGCCTGGTTTCACATTGGCGTACCGCAGCATCTCACCTACCGTCCGCGAGTGCTCGGGGTAGGACCTCCGAGGCTTCATCGCCCCCGATAGCACCGCCCCATGGCCGGAGATCACGACCGTGCTCCGCTCCCACCCCAACCTCCCCCTAGACCCTTACAGCTTTTCTTCGTACATAAAATATGTGAGGAGGGGCGCGGCGCCGACTGGAAGGCGCGCACTATATCTCGTGAAGGGCTGTACTTGGCGGCCAATTAACTTGACAATTACGACGGACTGTAAGGGATATGGACATCCAGGAGGAAGTGGACTACCCCGACGACGACGATATGGAGGAGGAGGAGGAGGAGGAGGCGACTCGGGGGCTGATTCAGGACGCCATCGATGAGCATCTCATGGTCGCTCGCTTCTCGGCCCCGGGAGGGGCGGAGTTTTGTGTAATCTGCCTTGAAGAGGTGGTCAGAGGCTCGTTGGCTGGCTGGCTGGCCGCCATGAATGGCTCGGGAGGAGCGCACGCTGCCCGCTTTGCAGGTATGGGCTATCAGGGAACTGATACAACTGCTTTTGAAGCCGTTTGGGTGGGTGAAACTCCGCTTACACCTTCATTCTTCTGTTTTCCTCTTACACAAAAGAAGAAGAAAGAGAGAGCTAAGGATGGAGGACGGGGATGTACGTACTTTCTTCTTTATTAATTTCTTTGTTTTTCCTTTTTTTTTTTCTGAGTATGGGGTTTTAGTATTGTGGTCGAATTGGAGCCTGGCCTACTCTGAGAAATTACTCGGATTAGCCCAAGCCTCACCACGTTTGGACTGGACTTGTGCGATATATGGCTTGCGGTATCAATCCTGTTGGGATGCGGGACTGGATTTGACCCAGACCCAGATATTATCCTCCATTTTAATATTCGCTTCTTTAATTTAATGAACTCAAGATACCACCGAGTTTCTTTTTTCCAATATGATAGAAAGCTTTATTGTCTAATTGAGGGTTTATATATAAGATTGGTGCTTTTCTTTTTGGTTTTTTATTTTCCTTCTTTTTCATCTATACTTCCTAGGAATAAGCGCTTGTAGTGTTGTTTTGTATACTTAATTAGTTTGTCATGTTAACTGGGGAACCATGCATATTGAGGCATTGACACCTACTCGTAAATTGACAAACTTGATCTACAACTTCATTATGCAACATGTTTTTGTAGGTTATATTGGATAAAAGCATGCAGCATTAGTTCTATCATCTCCTTCTATACCAAATGAAAATGCACTCAAGAACATATCTACTATTTATATGCTTGAGTAGTATAACTTTCTTTTAGTTGTGTTTATAAAGTATTCTACTATATTGGATGATAGAAAATATTGATACTTCTTACAAATAGCAGCAAATATAAAAATCGCCTTCGTAAATTACACAAGTAAGATTTATAAGAAATTGATAGATGTACCATCCTCTTATCCACAACCATTAGACTCGTAAGGAAGCAATTTTGTTATAATAAATGATAAGCCCATTCTGGCTCCATAATTTACTACCAAAAAAATAAAAAAATAGCTAATGGTCGATATTTAGTTGTATGGAAAAGAATTCTTTACATTAAATCATGAAAATCTAGTTCTTACCAAAAAAAAAAAAAGAAACACAGAAAGTTTTGTGTCATTATATGAGTCAGCTTCATAAAAGTTGAGTGGTTAAATGCGGTCATCCAACTTTGGGTATTTTTTCCTAGAAAACTGCACACACTAATGATAAGTTTATGTCCAAAGCTTCATTTGTATATCTATTTGATTACCATAGAATAATTGGATCGGGTTTGTTAAATTTTTAGGTATCATTTACTACTCGAGGCATACCCGATCAAGGAAGAAAAGGGGGGAAAACTATCCATTGTATATTAATATATAGTAGTTGCACTGGACATTTAGATATAAGCAAGAAGCTTGGCACTAGGAGGCCCACAAGTCAGTGGAGTCTAAGTAATGTGCATAATTACTACAATTTTTATGATACATGCGCATATTAGAAATTGGAATCTAAGGAAATCGTCAATAATTTTGGATCTCTATAAGTGGATAGAATTATCTAAAATATGATGCCATGAGACATGGAGATCATTGAGTAATAAACACATATTTGGACTAGATTTGATGCCTCAAATAACAACATTTCTTCAAAATTGCAATAAATTAAAGATAAGCTCTTTTGATTATTTAATAAAATTCACCAGAAATGTTTGATGTATTCTAGTCAATATTTGAAAGTATCTTAAATATTGTCTGACTATTTAATCCACTTTCTTTGGAGCAATTGTAGGGGTCTTTTTTTGTTTTCCTTTCTCAATTAAGTGATAAATAAATATATGCTTGCTTTATGGCTCACATTCATAAGGGTTCACTATAAAAGCACTCTGGATATTGTTGTATTTTAACCTACTTCTCTCCGAGCAATCCGGAGGTTCTTTCTTCTTCTTCTTCTTCTAGCAATTTGTTATGCTTTCATAAAGAACCATTGCGAAAGCATTTTAAGTGTATTGGCTTTTCATTATATCGACTTCCCTCCAAGCAATAAGGAAGTACTTTCTTTTCCGTAAATGACAAATTAACATAGGATTGTAGTATCATTCATATTCAAAAGTAACTAGTATGAAAGCATTATAGTTGTTATTTTGTCATTTAATTCACCTCCCTCAAAGCAATGTGGAGGTAGCTTCTTTCCAATAAACGACATTTTGATTAATTCACACCCCCACTCCCCCCCTACCCTCACAGGCAAGTGATAATGTCAATTTAGGAAAGCATATTATAGTTCTCATTCATGATGATCCACTATAAAAATGTTGTAAATATTATTTTGTCGTTTGATCCACTTACATCCAAGTAATTTGGAGTAGTTACTTTCAGTAGACCACAAGTTAATCTAGGATTGCATTATGGATCACATTCATGAGAATCCAGTATAAAAACATTATAGACATGATTTTTGTCAATTGATGCACTTCTTTGTTGATTAACATATAGACATGTTCATGCAGGTAAATACAAGAATTCTTTCAAAAAAAACCTCACAAGTTTTTCTTGTTAAAAAAGAAAATCAAAGACTAATAGCGACTTTTGTGTTGTCACTAACTAAAGAAAAGATCAATATATAAGAAAAATCATAGTCCAAAACTACATGCGTCCATGAAAATTTGAATATCCAATTTGAAACGTAATTATTTAAATTGAAACCCATATCCATTGGTTCCACCAAATTTCCTAAAATATAAGTGATTGACTTCATTTCACTTTTCTGCTTATTTTTCTTTTTACTTTTTGCTCTCCTCTCTCCACAATAGGAATTTTAACCAGCATGATACAATAAATGAAAATAATAGAAACATTTTTTTTAAAAAAAAAAGGAAAAACTGCATGTCAATCAATATGTTTATACACGTAATCTGAAAAGCTAAGTATGCCTGCTTGAACTCCTAAAAGATAAAGAAGCATCGATTGGTGGACCACTAATTCATAGCACAAATGTTTATGCAACAGTTGATATGCCACGTACTTTTTTTAACATGACATCAACCAAGCTCATGAAAACGGCACTTGAATGCCTTATATATATATACGACACTGTCCCAAACTCAGCTTGCTAGAAGACGAAAGTTCTTGTAACCGAAATGAAACCACTGGAATGTCTGGAAACCAGTTGCTTCATCCATAGTGTCCCAAAACCAGCTAGCGCACTGTTGCCCACATAATTCAAACCCGCCTCCTTTCTGCTGTTCTCCCAACACAAAATTTGGCTGTTTCCACCTTACAAAAACAATATTATCCACTACATGACACTTCATTTCAAGCATATTATGCTGCATATAATCCAGAGATTAAGTGTTCTACTCTCTTTTTTTTTTTGAAAATTGTGATTAAGTGTTCTACTCTTTTTTTCTTTTTGAAAATTGTGATTAAGTGTTCTACTTGTCTAGGTTTATGTTGTCAAATGCCGGCAGACCATCACCTACTTCCGGCAATTTCGGCGCCATTGCTTTATTTATTCTCAATAAGCTTGATTAGACTCTCCCTCATCTTTCTCTACATGGGACAAATTCCCACAAAAAAACAGAGTTCATTTCTCGCGCCCAGCTGCTACTCTGAATACTCCCAAGTGTACTAAAGCATTCTCTCTCTCTCTCTCTCTCTCTCTCTCTCCAACGTGCCCGAGTAGCAAGTAGCTCCTCTTTCTTCACCACCTTTCCTTCCCGCCACCGACGCGTCCCCTTCTGCCCTCATTTTTAAGCAAAGCCGACGCCCCCGCCACCACGAGCACCATGGCACTGAACGGCAACCCATACTGGAAGCCACATTACAGAGCGTGGGGCAGCACCGAGGTCCATCTCACCTTGTACTCGGACTCGTCGGCCTCCGCTGACGATCCCAGGTACAGCAATTGCGTGAAGTTCACCGTCAAATGGCGCCAGCTCGTGCAGCGGGTCGGCGCTCCAACCCGATCTGAATACGAGCGCCGCCTCCCCCCGGGCCATCACACCTGGGTGGAGGACCTCGACTCCTTCACCAACCCCGAGCGCACTCCAACCTGGCGGGCCTTAGCGGCGAGCCTCGTCTCCATCCCTCACATCCGTCACGAAGCCCGCAACTTCATCGAGGAAACCATCCTCGTGGAGTCCCGCGACGCTGCTCGCCGGGCGGCCGCCCAGCGCCACCAGATAATGTGGGTCGTAGCCGACTGGGACATCAAGTCCCGCATCCCTTACTGGCCTCATGTGCAACACTTCGGCCGAAGGGACCGAGACCATGATGATCCCCACCAAGGAGCGGCCGGCAGCGGTGCCGGCGACCCGAATCTCGCGGTCGCCAACTTCATGGGTCGAGGTTCGCCGACGAGATGCACCGTCTGCCTTGGCGACCTAGAGAGCGGTTCTTTGGCCGGGTGGCTGCCATGTAGCCACGTGTTCCACCCGGTGTGCATTACCCAGTGGCTGCAGACCAGCAGGCTCTGCCCCATCTGCCGGCTTCAATTGCCATGAAGATCATGTCATGTGAAATTAAGAGAAGTCAAGTAGCAAATTCAGTGCGTGTTTCTTTAGTTTTAGTTTCTACGGTAGCTTTGTATGCCAAAGCACTGTGTGATGAAATTAAGATTTCTGCAATAAGACTGAAATAAGTAAAGGATGCTCTCTTTTTTTCTTTGAAAAAAATCTAGCGTGCTGTTTCTTGATTTCATGCCACCTCAAAACTTTTGGAGTATCAGGTTTGAATGATTATTGTTGGTATAATTATCTAACGAGCATATGTAGATTGGATGACATGTAGAAAGAGTTGTGTCAAGCCTGCACATTAGCATGTAGGCAAAGAACCATGGCATATATACAATGACAACTCTGTATACCTACATACATAGGAACATACATACATATGTACATATGTTTGTAGATCCAACATAGATCCAACAAGCCACACGTTATCGTGTATGGAAATATCATAAAAAAAGCAGTAAAATAAGCATGGCTTTTCTAGGGCTTTTCTAAAATGATCTTAGGATTTCATATTGCCGCTTGACTGACCTCCATTTGATGTTTGTGATAATTCCTTAGAGTCAAGATCGAGTGAAGTATAAAATGATCTTAGGAGATCATGTTATCGCTAATTGTCTCTTGACCCATCTCTATTAAATATTTGTGATAATTCCTTTGTAGCATGATAGATGGTGAATGTAGCACCAAGAATGGTTTAACAGCATATCATTTTATCGCTTATTGCTAGATCTGCCACCAGTTGACATATATGGTATACAACAAATTATGAATCTAGAGTCAAGATTGGGTGATGTTTAAGATAATCTTAGGAGATCAGGTTGTTGCTTATTGTTGCTAACCCTTCTCCATTTAATATATGTGATAATTCCTTTGTAGTATGATAGATAGTGAATGTAGCATCAAGAATGGTTTAACCGCAGATCATGTTGTCGTTTATAGCTAGATCTGCCATTATTTTACATCTATGGTATACAACGAATTATGAATCTAGAGTTAAGATCAGGTTAAGTATAAAATGATCTTAGGATATATCATGTTGTCACTTATTGTCGCTTGATCATCTCCATTTGATATTTGTGATAATTCCTTTGTAGCACAACAAATGATGAATCTAGCATCAAGAATGGTTTAACAGCAGATCATGTTGTCGTTTATTGCTAGATCACATATATGGTATACGACAAATTATGAATCTAGAGTCAAGATTATGTTAAGTATTAAATGATGTTAGGATATCATGTTGTCGCTTATTGTCGTCGATCCACCTCCATTTGATATTTATGCTAATTCCTTTGTAGTATGACAAATGTTGAATGTAGCATCAATAAGGATTTAATAGCAGATTACGTTGTCGTTTATTGTTAGATCTGCCACCATTTGACTTGGATGGTATACGACAAATTATGAATGTAGAGTCAAGTTCAGGTTGAGTATAAAATGATCATAGGATGTCATGTGGTCACTTACTATCGCTTGACCCAACTCCATTTGATATGTGTGACATTTTGTTTGGAGTACGGTGAATCTAGCACCAAGGATGGTTTAACAATAGTACATGTTGTCGTTTATTGCTATATCTTTTACCATTTGACATGCGTGGTATATGATAAATTATGAATCCAGAATCAAGATTGGGTTAAATATAAAATGATCTTAGAATAGCATGTTGTCGCTTATTGTCGCTTGACCCACCTCCTTTTGATATTTGTGACAATTACTTGATTTGTAGTTTTAGAAATGCTAAATCTAGCTTCAAGAATGGTTTAATAGTAGATCGCATTCTCATTTGTTGCTAGATCTCTTGTCATTTAACATGTATGGCATACGACAAATTATGAATCTAGAGTTAAGTTTGGTTTAGATTAAATTTTCTCAAGTAGAATTTATTGAAAATTAGTGATATGCTTATCAAGTTTGCTTATAAGCATCCCTAGAATATCTGAATCCAGCATATCAGGTTGTCATTTATTATTGCTAGATCCACTGCCATTTGATATGTATAGTATACTATCGACAAATGATGAATCTGGAGTCAGGATTAGGTTAAGTAAAATTTTCTCGAATTAGATGTTTCGAAAATAAATGATATGCTCATTTAGTTCACCTTTTAATATATACATCCCTAAAATATTGGAATCCAGCATATTTTTCTATCGTTTATTATTGCTAGACAGTCGCCATTCGACATAAATGACTAGATATGTCGCCATTTGATGTGTATGGTATACGACAAGTTAAGAACCTAGATCAAGATTGGGTTAAATAAAATCTTCTCAAGTCAAAATTCTTGAAAATTAGTGATGTGCTCATCAAGTTTGCTTTTAAAGGCATCCCTAGAATATTTGAACTAACATGTTGTCGTTTATTATTGCTAGATCCATTGCCATTTGATATGCATCGTACACTACCGACAAATGATGAATCTAGCGTTAGATTTGGTTAAATAAAATTTCCTCCGATGAGATTTTTTGAAAATAAATGATATGCTCATCAAGTCGGACTTTTAAAAGCATCCCTCAAATATTTGAAACCAGCATATCATGTTGTCGTTTAATATTGATAGATTGACCCCTATTTAACTCATATGATATACAACAACTGATGAATCTAGAGTCGAGATCGGGTTAAATAAAATTTCCATGAAATTTATTGAAAATAAGTGATGTGCTCATCAAGTCTTGTTGTTGTGTATTATCACTTGATGCATTGCATTTAACATGTACAATTACAATTCATTAGAAGCATATGGAAAATGATGAATGTAAAGTTAAGGATATCTTGTATAAAATTTTCTCCAACTAATAAAATTTATTGAAGATAAAAGATGTTCTTGTCAAGCTACTTTCTAGAAACATCCCTAGAACATTGAGTCCATAATAGTGTACTGTTGCTTGTCATTGCTTAATCTGCTGCCTTTGCTTGTCATTGCTTAAGCTGTTGCCATTCAACATGTATGGTGATAATTCCTTTGTAGCATAAAACAAATGATGAACAAGATTCAAGATGGTCAAAGTAAATTTCTTTCAAAAAGAATATTACTGAATATAAGTGATGCACTTATTTGAACCCTCTATTATCCTATAAGTATAGAATAAATGCTGTTACACTGTACAACAAATATGAGCATAGGATTGTTTGATGGAAATTTTGCTGGAACAAAGTATATGAAAATTAACTAATGCACTTACCAAGTAACATTTTACAAAGCATCTATTATTTTGATGTGTAATCTGCTACCATAGATGAATAAATACAAGTCCATTGTTTTAAAGAACACATAACAAAACTAGGATCTTTTTTTTTTTTGATAGAGACTCTATGGTTTCAAATAGCAATAATTATTTAAAATTAACATTTCAAGAGTAGCCGTTTCTTTGAAAATGGTACAAAAAATGATCAACAAAAAAAGATTCGTTGGAAAATATTAAAAAGTTGGAAAATGTGAAAAGGAATTAGGAAAAGCATAGTCAGAAGTGATTGATAGAAAACTTGTCGACTTCCTTGATCTTTTTTGTTTATCTTTGTCTCTTTTTTCACCCTTGCTCTTCACTCTACAAACTTGTAAATAAATTAAAAAATGACAAAAAGTATAACAAAACTCTCCACATGTAAACTAGCTAACATGCTTACATTTGAACAAACAAATTAAAGTTGCTGTCTTCAGTCCATAAATCGACAAAAATCTGTAACCGTTGCACAATGCGGATATTTCCAAGCGATGAGAATTAAAAATGCGGATATTTACTTACACCACCTGCTCTTTCCCCCAAAATTTGATGACAACGCACAACTTGCATGCCAAGTCCTTAATTATCACAGAACATAGAAGATATGATACTTTATCACGTAGGTGACCTAGAAGACGCAATCCGATGATTAAGCGAAGTCTTTGTCAAGTTTTATGCTGTCAAATTTGTCCCACCATCCTCAATTTCCAGTAACTGGTTTTTGATAATCTTTGAGACTATCAACAAATTCTCACTCGTATAATGGCTTTTACTTTTTCTGATCCTTAGAGACTGGATGGTATCAGTTCTGGGTCGAACGGAGCATGAGGTCCGATCTTGCAACTACGACCGTCTATTTATTATGCAATGACCTATGATTGTGTAGATCTTTTACGATACATAGTATAACATGTTACACAAACCTCGTGGCTCGTGTAATCATAAACCATTACGCCATACAAGAATGGCTGTGATTATAGAACTGGAACTGTTCTTCTTCTCTCTCTAACCGGAACTGGATAGGTGATCCTACTTCATTCTTTTGGCCTCGAGCGTATAGCGAAGGAAACCACTAATTAAATACGTTATTACTTTTCGTTTCCACGTATAGAGTGTGTCAGTGGGGAATGCTCTCGGCAACTCATCACCTTTGTCTTTCTTCCCACTGGCCGTTGCGCTCCTCTCTTCCCTGTCCTCTTCTAAAGAAGGCCATAAGAGGGGAAGAGCTCTACCCTTTCAGCAGCTCTTCTAGCCCTCGAGGACTCATCACCTTTGTCGTTCCTTCTCACCAGCCGTAGCTTTTTCTCTCCTCCTTTCCTCCTCATCCTTCGTCGCTAAACAAGTCCAACAATGAGCTCTAGTGTTTTCCCAGCCTTTCCCTAATAATCCTTGCACCACTTCACCCATTTCTCCATCGCCATCCCACCACCACATTATCGGCATGGATCCTTGGCGTCCAATCCAAAGATCCTTCTACAATTACTGGGGGGAGGGCCAAGGCTATGTCGACATTTTCGTCCATTCGGCGCCCGCTGCCGTGGAACCCCAGCGCGTCGACCGCGCTCATGTTATGCTCTACCAGCAGAATCGCTCCTTCGTGGTCGGCGCCCCTGTTTTTGTCGAGAGCGAGGGGTTCCTCACCCCTCCGATCCGGGAGTCCTGGTTCGAGGACCTTCAGGCTCTCGGTTCCTTTGAGCAGACGGTGGCCGCGCAGGCCATCACCGCCCACATTCGCTCCGTCCCCCACCTCCGGGATTTCGTGCAGGACTACTTCATCAACGTCATCGCCAACGAAGCCCGGGACGCTGCCCAGACTGTGGCTTCCCTCCAGCACCGGACGGCGTGGGTGATCATCGATCTCAACATCACGATCCATTTGGGTTACAATGGCCCCGGGGACGACGGCGTCGACGATGATGGCCTCGACGACGACGATGACGGCGGAGATGGCGACGACGACGATGACGGCGGAGACGGCGACGACGACGATGACGGCGGCTCGTACGTGGATGAGATGGATGAGGAGCACGGGGATGCTGAGGTAGATCCCGCGGCGCCGGAGGAGGTGGGTGCGGATGTGGAGGTGCAACAACTCGCGGCGCCGGAGGTGGTTGTGGGGGAGGCCGAGGTGCAACAACTCGCGGTGCCGGAGGGGGTGGTGGGAGATGCTGCCATGTTGGAAGCTGGATTCGGGGATATCGTGCTGGAGGGGGTGGTGGGGGATCCAGATGAGTATGTTGACTTGGAAACGGTGCTGACTCGCCTCCTGGGCCAGCCGGTGGCTCCGTTTCTGGAGGCAGCCGGACTGATGAGGGGTTTATCCCCTTCTGCGATTGCATACCATCTAACTGTGGATATCTACATGGGAGAAAGTCCACAAACTTGTTCTATATGCCTCGAGGATATAGTGAATGGAATTCAGGCGGGGTGGCTGCCTTGCAGTCACATTTTCCATCCGCCATGCATCTCCGACTGGCTCGACCGGAATGCCGTCTGCCCCATCTGCCGACTTACGCTGTCGAACAACATTGGCAATTAGGGCGTTCGTCGCCTCAAGTGTGTTTCCGTGTGTCTCAAGTTACTTAGTGAGAGTCCTTTAAGTTTGTCTTAGCTAAGTTAAGGGTATGTATGTTTTTCTCTAGTTGTTGAGTCAGATGACTAGTGCATCTATGCTGAACTGAAGTTGTTCCTTGTTATGTCTTGTAATGCTTCGCTTCTCTTTGTGTACTTTTGTGTCTGCTTTGTCTATCTTATGAACTCTTTTCTTCTATCTTGTCTATCTTATGAACTCTTCTCTTCTACCTGATGTTTTGTTCTCTATTTCATTGTCTGAAGAAAGTAAAACGGGGTTGCTCGATCCTCTTATTTTTCCTTTTTTTTTTTTTTGTGGAGACGCCGATCAAGTTCTTATGTTCAGCTAGAGGAGCTGAAGAAGGTCATGGTTAGAGAATATTTTGCTTTGCCATTTTGATTAGGGTATATCTGGTTTGGATGGTTGGTGTCCTGAAAAGAAATTCCGGCAGGAATTAAAGTTGGGCTGTTTGGTTCGTTGAAGTGGTCCCAATTCGTCCTGTTGTAACTAAAAAGGTGACTTCGACTAGTTTGAACTAGGATGGGCCAAAATTGCTGAAATCATGTTTTCAGTTCCTTGGTTGAACATCATCCCCTTTTCTCGTTTCTAGCTTTCACTTTTCAAACAAAGCAACAAATGCAACTCTTCAGAGCTACTTTTAGAATCACATTTTTTCAGTTTCACTTACAACAAAACAATCCCTTAGTTTTTTCTTTTCTTTTCTTATTTATTTTATTTTATTTTAGGGATAGAAAGTTGACTGAGCTCCATAATAGGGGTAGCTTCTCCCCCAATACGCCCTACCCATCAAAACCTGATAAAAGTGGGATTCAATCCTCATTCACTCGATCCAACTGTGAATGATTCTACGACTTGATAAGCTGGTACCTTCGAACACATCCTTTAGCATTGGTATCTAGCTAGCTTTGTAGAACGACTTTTGGTATGCAGCCATTAAATGTAATTGTTTGAGATTGATCCCTTGTGATTGGGTGTTTAATTCAAGATGTCACTCATGCTTTTGCTAAAAATATGGATATATATGATGTCATGGCTTGGCTTTTAGGATGATGTTATTCAAGTTTTTTACTTGGTCATTATATACTGAAGGGTGGAAAGATCAGATCTATTTTAGAATAAGTTGAGTTATAACATATGAGACATCAACATACATTGACAACTTTTGAGCATTTCCATCCACAATTCAACCTCATGACCTGACCCAAAACCGTCTCACCCGTAAATGCATGCATGACTCAACCTTCACCCAGCACAACTATAACCCAAATGTCTTGATCGTACAACTCTTGATCAATTAATTTTGAGGTAAGTTAGATTGTAAGTACAATTACAAAGAGAATTAATAACCACTATTAAAATTGTTATCTTGAACTCATCAACCAACATAGGCCAATCTAACCTAATCCAAAAAATACTCTACCCTTATGACTCAAAATTTTCAGCTTCAAATACAAAATAAGCCAAATATGTCATACCAAGCTCTCCTGTATTAGGCTCAAATAAGCTAGACATAAATATAAAAATAAAAATAATAAATAAAACATATCATATGTTACAAAATACTAAACTAGAAGTTACGCGCATTCAACAAAAATGTAAGATTTTAAATTATATTATATAAATTCTAGGAGAGAGTGGGATCACTGTCTATTTTTAACTACTTTGGAATATAGAGGAAGAAATGATACTAGAAATTTGCCACCCTAATAGATAAGGATTAGATTCCATTGCTTTTCTTTCTCCCTTTCAAGAGCTCAGATTTTGGTGTCCCTCCCTCCCTGATAAATTAGTGGAAGTGAGAAAGAGGAGAGATATATAGCATCATAAGAAAGACAAGACAGAGTGTGTTAGTTTTTCTCCTTTTTTTATTAGAATCCAATAGTTTTTTTCTTTCCTTACGAAGCGGCGTTTTCTCCTTTTTCTTCTCTCTTTAAATTACTGGAAGCGAGAGAGGATGCTGATGGAACCTATCAGATTTTTTCTGTTTTTTAGTCAGTTAGAATCATTTAAATATGTATTAGAATCTGAAATACAAACTACATATATACTTAATCACTGGATTATGTCTTCTAGGTCACCTACGTGATGAAGTGTCTCTTATCTTCTATGTTAAGGAATTGGCAAGTTGTGCATTGTCATCAAATTTTCGGAGCAAGAGTAGGTGCTGTAAGTAAAATTTCAATGGGCTCCTTGGTTTTAAGATGTCATTTTTTAATTCTTATTGCTTGGAAATATCCTCATTGTGCAGCGGTTACAGATTTTTGTCTATTTATGGACTGAAGACAGCAACTTTAATTTGCTTGTTCAAATGCAAGCATGTTAGCTAGTTTACATGTGGTGAGTTTTGTTATCCTTTTTGCCATTTACATTTGTTTTTTTTAATTTATTTACAAGTTTGTAGAGTGAAGAGCAAGGGTGAAAAAAGAGACAAAGATAAACAAAAAAGATCAAGGAAGTCGACAAGTTTTCTATCAATCACTTCTGACTATGCTTTTCCTAATTCCTTTTCACATTTTCCAACTTTTTAATATTTTCCAAAGAATCTTTTTTTGTTGATCATTTTTTGTACCATTTTTAAAGAAACGGCTACTCTTGAAATGTTAATTTTAAATAATTATTGCTATTTGAAACCATAGAGTCTCTATCAAAAAAAAAAGATCCTGGTTTTGTTATATGTTCTTTAGCACAATGGACTTGTATTTATTCATCTATGGTAGCAGTTTACACATCAAAATAATAGATGCTTTGTAAAATGTTACTTGGTAAGTGCATTAGTTTAATTTCATAAACTTTGTTCCAGCAAAATTTCCATCAAACAAATTTATGCTCATTATTTGTTGTACAGTGTAACAGCATGTATTCTATACTTATAGGATAATAGAGGGTTCAAATATGTGCATCACTTATCTTCAGTAATAATATTCTTTTTGAAAGAAATTTACTTACACCATCTTGAATCTAGTTCATCATTTGTTTTATGCTGCAAAGGAATTATCACCATACATGTTGAATGGCAACGCTGAAGCAATGATAAGCAAAGGCAGCAGATTAAGCAATGACAAGCAACAGTGCATTATTATGGACTCAATGTTCTAGGGATGTTTCTAGAAGGTAGCTTGACAAGCACATCTTTTATCTTCAATAAATTTTATTAGTTGGAGAAAATTTTACACAAGATATGCTTAACTTCAGCTTCATCATTTTCTGTATGCTTCTAACTAATTGTAATTGTACATGTTAAATGCAATGCATCAAGTGATAATACACAACAACAAGACTTGATGAGCACATCACTTATTTTCAATAAATTTCATGGAAAATTTTATTTAACCCAATCTTGACTCTAGATTCATCCGTTGTTGTATATCATATGAGTCAAATGGCGACCGATATCTTAATACTAAACGACAATATGATATGCTGGATTCAAATATTTGAGGGATATTTTTAAAAAGTCTGACTTGATGAGCATATCATTTATTTTCGAAAAAATCTCATTGGAGAAAATTTTATTTAACCCGATCTAGCTCTAGATTCATCATTTGTTGGTAGTGTACTATACATATCAAATGGCAATGGATCTAGCAATAATAAACGACAACATGTTAGTTCAAATATTCTAGGGATGCCTTTAAAAGCACTTGATGAGCACATCACTAATTTTCAAGAATTTCGACTTGAGAAGATTTTACTTAACCCAATCTTGACTCTAGATTCTTAACTTGTCGTATACCGTACACGTCAAATGGCGGTAGATCTAGTCGTTTATGTCGAATGACGGCTATCTAGCAATAATAAACGACAGAAAGATTTGCTGGATTCCAATATTTTAGGGATGTATTAAAAGGTGAACTAGATGAGCATATCATTTATTTTTGAAACATTTCATTTATTTTCAAAACATCTCATTCGAGAAAATTTTACTTAACCTAATCTTAACTCTAGATTCATCATTTGTCGGTAGTATACTATACATATCAAATGGCAGTGGATCTAGCAATAATAAATGACAACCTGATAGGTTGGATTCAGATATTCTAGGGATGCTTCTAAAAGCGAACTTTGATGAGCATATCACTAATTTTCAATAAATTCTACTTGAGAAGATTTTACCTAAAACAAACTTAACTCTAGATTCATACTTTGTCGTATACCATATGTTAAATGACAAGAGATCTAGCAACAAATAAGAACGTGATCTGCTATTAAACCATTCTTGAAGCTTGATTTAGCATTTCTCAAACTACAAATCAAGTAATTGTCACAAATATCAAAAGGAGGTTGGTCAAGCGACAATAAGCGACAACATGCTATTCTAAGATCATTTTATATTTAACCCAATCTTGATTCTAAGTTCATAATTTGTCATATACCATACATGTCAAATGGTAGCAGATCTAGCAATAAACGACAACATGAACTCTTGTTAAACCATTCTTGATGCTAGATTCATCATTTGTCGTACTCCAAACAAAATATCACAAATATCAAATGGAGGCGATCAAGCGATAATAAATGACCGCATGACATCCTATGATCATTTTATACTTAATCTGAACTTCACTCTGCATTCATAATTTGTCATATACCATACAAGTCAAATAGTGGCAGATCTAACAATAAACGACAACATAATCTGCTATTAAATCATTCTTGATGCTACATTCAACATTTGTTATACTCGTCTCTTTTTAAAAAATAGAAATTAAGATGCATAGGCAATAAGCTACACAAGGTGGGGTAGCCTTCCCCATAAATTTGTATCCCTAAACCTAAGTGGAGATGGAATCCATTCCGAACTCATTTGGTCTAACTATCAAAGACTTTACTAGCTCGATAAGTTTCACTCCTTCATTACCTCATAAAAATTAATGGATCGATCTCATTTTTTTTCAATAAAAGAAAAAAAGGAAACTAAATCAAACATATTCGTAGCATTTATACAATGTTTGCTCAACCTTTTACTGTTTTTTTTTTTAACTCCTCACTTTATAGATTCTAATATAAATAATAAATAAAAAAAATCTCACAACATGCCAACTAACATGGTTGCATGTTGACACACAAATTAAAGTTGCTATTCTCAACCCATAAGAAGATGAAAAATTTGTGATTACTTCATAATATCCAGAATATCTCTAGGCCATACAAATAAAACCACGAATTTCTAAAATCCACCTTATTTGAAAAATTGGCTAGCCTATTGTATTCTAAAATCAACCACACCTATGCCCAGTAACATAACTATGAATATAATTTAGAAGGTATGACCCTCTTCGATTGTATCTTCTTCTCTCGAATAATCTCAACGATATCCGCTGTGTATCTAACATTCAATACAGTAGGTATTGAAGTAAATGCATTATCAATGCTCCCTCCATTCTATAAAAGGCCCCGAGGCTAATAGCCCTCCAGAACCAACCTCCTCCATCCCCCATCTCTTATCAATGGAAGCTCCCTCTCCCCCTTTCCACCTTCCTCGAGTAGCCATCCCCATTCTTGATCTCTAATTCCATCTCTTCCCACCACCACCGCCACCGCTGCCGCCACTATAAACTCTAAGGCAATGGTAGGGTAACTCAGAAAAATCCCTCATGCACCAATCACTTTTGTTCATTTCATGACACACTTCATGATGCCAGTTCAAACAATTTGAGTAACTTTTTTTGATGTTTTTAACATGCAGTTCCTTCGTGGATCCGAAGAAAGGTTGTTTTTTAATTTTTGATCCCTCCTCTATCCATCACCATACCGAGCATGTATGTTTTTAGGAGGATCAGGAATTAAATATATTGTTCTTGGTTGAAGGGGTGTTAAGAAATTAGTCAATAGGGACTTTTTGTTAGAATCTGATCTATATAGGGACTGGTTGTTAAGTTTTTTTCTGCTTTACTTGGGAATTTTCCAGAACTATATTGTCATGGATGCTCCAACCCTCTCAAGAACTTACTACTCTACGTGGGATGACGGTAGCGGCAACCTCGAGGTCATCATGCAGTCCACCCCAACCTCAACGGACCCCCAACACATCGACCATGCACAGATCATGTTCCACCAGCACAACCGCAGCATCCTAGTCGGCGCCCCTTCGGACATGGAGAACGTGGTGAACCTCACCTCACCAATCCATGAGACATGGCTTGAGGGCCTCCAAGGCTTGGCATCCTTCGAGCAAACGATGGCTGGCCAGGCCATCTTAGCTCACATTCACTCAACCCCCTACCTTCCCGAGTATCTTCAAAACTACTATATTAACGCCGTCTTGTCTGAAGCCCAAGATTCTGCCAGGATAGCAGCTTCCCGGGAGCATCGGGCGGTAAGGATGGTATTCCATCTGAATATCTCGGTCATCATGATGTTCGATGATGATTATGACAGCTCTGCCGAGGATGGGGAGGATGCGGCGGCCGGATATGTCGAAATGGATGCTGCGATGGGCTTGGGGGATGCCGGTGTGGATGCAGTTACGGCAAATGTCGAGGAGGATGCATCGTCTGAGGTTGAGGCAATGGCAGGGAGTGACGCTGCGCAGCCAGTGGATTTGGAGGCAGTAGAGGTTGTTGGGGGATTATCCCCTGAAGCTATTGCAAACCATCTGACTGTCGATAATTTCATGGGTGCAGATCCGGAAACATGTGCGATATGCCTCCAGAACATCGCGGGAGGAACCCCGGTAGGGTGGCTGCCTTGCGCCCATGTCTATCATCCATACTGCATTGCGGATTGGCTCAAGAGAAGTGGGACGTGCCCTATCTGCCGTCTCCAGTTGCCAGATATTGGTGGTAATTAGATTGGCTTTCAAACTGTTTGGAAAAATTCGGTGGCAATAAGACATGATGTTAGGAAAAATGTGTTCAGGAAATTGGGTTACCTATCTTTTCTGCCTTTTCATGTTATCCATCTCAATCAAGAATAAAAGAAAACTTGGAAGGCTTCTTCCAAAGTTCCTTTTGTGTGTGTGTGTGTAAGTTTGTTTCCTTCCATCAATTCGCAAGTTTTTCCTTCATGTAATTTGTTGACCTAATTTAGGAGAGGCAGCCTTGGCGCAGCCATAAAATTAGTTCATCGTGATCTAGAGTGAATGGGTTCGAGATATAAAAATAGTCTCTCTATATATGAGATAAGGATGCATACATCTGACCCTTTTCATATTCTACGTACAATGGCAAGAGCTTCATGCACCGGCTGGTCTTTTGTGTATTTATTGACTTTTAAAGACAATATTTTTATATACTGATTTCTTTCAATTTTGACAACTTCAGTATCGACCTATTATTTGTTTGGAAGAAGGAAAAAAAAGGAGAAAAATAATGTCATGTGTTGGAATAAACTAGGAATTTCTCTGTGTTGGCATTGTTTCGTGTTTATATTAACTGAGAAGCATATTCATGTTATGAAGCAAACCATTTCTTTAGAATTTACACTGTTGCTGAAGGCTCAAAAGCCGGGACATGAATGTAATTGACAAGAACTCTCTGATAACAGAAGCAGTAGCTATTAGCCTATTTGCAAAATAAGGTTTTGTTCCTAAAAAACCATAACAAGGGTCTACTACATGTAACTATAAGCGCTTTTAGGAGCTTGACTTTATATATCCAATAAGCCTTATGTTAAGACATATGAGAGTTTTGTAAATTGAAAGATAGTTTTCTTTTAAAAAAATGATTGATTAAAATTAATGACAAATAAATAAATCATCTAGATCAACTTTTTATATTGTTTTTCATTATATCACTCAATCCATAGTCACCATATATAACAAGATTCGTCACACAAAAGAAAAATAATGAACTTCTAGAGTCAAGAATGGTGTTTGCAAATCTCACCCACAATAACTCATCAAGTCATTTTTTAAAAAAAGTTCACTATGTTAAAAAAAGCCATTGTGGAGACCGGATGCTCCCTGCTTGGACACGGGGTCTGGAAGGGCGTATCGCTCTACTGGTAGCCTCGGTGGTGTCAGGTGTGATATACTCACACGTGGTATTCGTGCCAGAGCCTATAGGGGTAGCCGAGCCGAGCCCACAGGTGAGGAGGATATGAGTAAAATCGACCAGGGTGCCCAACACACGGTCATTTCTGCCCGTATCGATCATTCTCCTAGCAGAGTGGGGGCCCAGTAGGGACTGCTACTCCGGGGTGGGCTTGTCCCTTCGTCCCCCCTTCCCCTTTTCTTTAGCAAAAAAAAGAAAGAAAAAAGTTCACTATTTTGTTATTTAACCTGCCGCCGTCCAACTTTTACACTAGGAAACCTCAGTCGACTAGATATAGTGAATGGTCAATTTTACATAAGAACTATAACTATAAGAAGATTACTTTGAAAAAAAGAAAAAAGGCTCAAGTAGGAATGCATTTTGGGGCGTTGGTTTGGAATCTTATACACGTAATATATGAAAAATATTGAGAATCAAAGGATTAAAGTAGGTGTCGTGTGTTAATTAACTTTTTTTCTTTTCTTTTTTGTGTTTACTTTGCACTCCACAGTTTTAAAAAAAATGTAAACAACAAAAAAATGGTAACATGAAATCTTCATATATCAACTCACATGTCAAGAAAACAAATAAAATAAATTTGCCATCCGTGGCTCACAAGCAGGCGAAAAATTTGTAATTGAAGTGTAATATTACAAGCAAAATCTATCATCTACATTTAACCATACTATTTGAAAATCAACTAGCTAGCACCTACAATTCTTTGATAGAAAATAACTTGCCAAGTCTCCCCACATAATTATTTTATAACGTATGACACCTACTATTAACTTTGAAGGTACAATCTAGCGATGAGATTAATTTTTTATTAAATTTTTTGTTTATCAACCTAGTTTTTATACTTTTATAAATCAAAATCTAGACAATATCTGTAGATTCCTACCTTTTGGATAGCTGTCACCCCGAAATTCTTCTAATCCCCAATGCAGTAAATTAATATGCTATTAATGACCGAAATTAACTGGTAATCCCACATTTTGGAATGCTATCATAACCCAAATTTTCCTTAATTATCTCCAATTAATGAAGAAAATTAATTGTGCTATTAATTCATTTCCAAAATAACAACTATTTTACCCTTTCTTTCCCTCTCTCAATTATGAAATATTATGGCTTTGCACCGTGTTCACAGGCTTGTGCAGGCCACCAAGCATCGAAGCATATTTTAATAAACTAATTACCAAAGATGAGCATGTATGTGAAGATCTATGCAAGCATGTGTTTAGTCTCACATTGGTTATTCGCTAAGTAGATCTTGGTACTTATACCGAATCAAGAAATCCAAATAATATCTCCTGGTCCATCTTTTTGGGTGAAGTCTTGAATTATTATAAATAGTATCAGAGCAGACCCGGACTATAACTTATGTGGATTAGGAGATACTGCAGCATGGATCAATTGAGGCTGACCACAGGTCGATCGTGGTGTTTGTGATTAGATTTGAATAGATTTGAACTTTTAATCTGACAAAGACACCAGGGCTTAAATGGGAAGAGTATGAATCACCACTTGCTCACCACTTTGATGTGTTCCTACCCTTTTCTTCTCCTATATGGTTGAGTGGTTGAAGCCTGATACCATGGATCCCTATTGTACCAATCGTAAGCCGGTCATGTTTACGTGTGTAGGGGTGCAAATGGGTCGGGTCGGGTCAAGAGTGACCCTTGACCCAACCTGATTTCTTGTTTGGGTCCTAATTTTGGACCCAGACATGACCCAACTGAAGATTGGGTTGGGTCAGGTCGGGTCCACGGCTACAATTTTTGACCCAATGGGTCATTCAGGTCAGTTGAGTCTGAGACAGGAAACGAGAAAGACTAGCAGCTTCCACACTTTTGACCAATCACCACCACCTCGACTACCTTTGCCGGACCAAATCAAAATCATTGCCAACTAATGCGCGTTGAAACCCCCAGCACTGTGATGAGGACCCCATCAAATTTCACCGTGGCGGCCCCAAGCCAAATGAGATTCGCCGCATGCACGAAGGCTTGAACGAGTACATCTTCGGGGGAGGGACATATTTCGAGCAGTTGAGTTCCTTGGAGGCTAGCCTAAGCCCGAATCAAGGGCAACCCCGGCGAGCACGACCCCAACGCGCCCGCTTGCATCGATAGGCTAGCTCGCACGCGTGCCCAAACACCAAACTCCGCATGCACGTCATTCAAATTCAAATGCCCGCCATGCGCACAAGCGCATGGGCCACTCCATTCAGGGGCGACAATCATGGACGCCATTCAAATTCAAATGGCCGCCATGCGTGCAAGCCACGTCATCAACCACGTGCATGGACCACTATATTCAAGGGCGACAATCACGGCCACCATTCAAATTCAAATGGCTGCCATTCAAATTCAAATGGTCGCCATGCGTGCAAGCCACATCATCAACCGCGTGCATGGACTACTCCATTTAAGAGTGACAATCATGGGTGCCCAAATTGCAGCCTTGATGTGCATCAGATGGAGCACATTGGAGGGGCCAAGTGTCATCCAATAAGGACTCTTCATGAGGGCAAGATTCAAGGCTAAATCATTTGAATTTATGTTCTTTCTGTTGAATGTTTGAATTTGAATTTCGAATTGCTTTTGTATTAGGTTTATATAAGAGATATGGTAGGGCTAGTGAGGACATCTTTTGGCATTTGTATTTCCACCTAAGTGTGTATCGGCTGTTGGGGTATGTGGAGACCTTTGGTGATGAAGAGAATTGAAGAAAAATCAATTCTGCATAGTTTTCTGTCTGGCGGACTGTCGGAGTCGACTCGAGCTTCAGTCGAGTCGACTCGGGAACAGTCGAGTCGACTCGAGGTCTGTCGAGTCGACCCGAGAGGAGAAAGCCGCAAAAACCATGTTTCTGTCTGGACTGTCAGAGTCGACTCGAACTACAGTCGAGTCGACTCGGAGCATCGTCGAGTCGACTCGAGATACAGTGGAGTCGACTCGAGATCGTGCCAGTTAAACTGAAAGTTGTTCAGACGTGCCAGAGTCGACTCGGACTTCAGCCGAGTCAACTCGGGCTCGCGAAAAATCGTACGGACGATTTTCTTTTGGTGTTTTTGGTGGCGTTTCGACGGCTATGATCATCTGAAGGTCTTGAGACTATATATAGGACTCATGAGAGCCCTAGGGTAAGGTTATTGGCCGTATATTTGAGAGAGACTCTTGTTTGTGAGGCTAGGGTTCTAGAGAAGAAGAGAATTGGGATCCTACTTCTTGTGCAAAGAGAATTCTGTGTGAATCTCTTGTAGATCGATCGCTTGTGATCGTTCGGGTGTGTGCTATCTCTGTAATCAGTTCATCCTTATTGAGATTTGGAGCGGTGGAGGACGTAGGCTATTTGTAGCCGAACCTCGTTACATTTTTGTGTTTGCTTTGCTATTTTCTTCCTTCTTCTTCCTTTGATCTTTGATAATCCGTTGCGGTGCTCAAGTGTTTTATCCTACTGATACCACGGGGTAATCTTTTGCCCTTCGTAGGCGGAGCGAAGAGGTGATCCTTGAGTCCGGAGTCGAGGGAGCGAGAGAGTGCTTATCCGTTTGTATCTCTCTTGCTTGTCCGACGTCGGTGGCGGCGCTGGTGTGAGTGGGTTCCGGTGCGGGGCGCCGACAACAATTGGTATCAGAGCTATTGGTTATTCTGCAATGACGGATGAAGGGAAGTTGCGAATTGAGAAGTTCAATGGCACGAACTTCGGGTTTTGGAAGATGCAAATAGAAGATTACCTTTACCAGAAGGATCTCTATTTACCTCTTGGAGGTAGAGCAAAGAAACCAGAGAAGATGTCCGATGAAGACTGGGAGGTCCTCGATCGGAAGACGCTCGGCACCATCAGATTGTCACTTGCATCCCAAGTGGCATTCAACATCAAAAACGAGAAGACGACGATGGAGTTGATGGCAATATTGTCGCGGATGTACGAGAAACCCTCAGCATCAAACAAGGTATTTCTCATGAAGAGGTTGTTTAATCTTCGTATGAAAAATGGCGGCAGCATAGCAGAATACCTCAACGAGTTCAATGGACTCACGGCCTAGTTGGAGTCAGTGGAGATTAGTTTTGACGATGAGATTCGGGCATTGCTAATCCTCTCCGGATTGCCTGATAGCTGGGAGGGCCTAGTGATGGCGGTGAGCAACTCTTCGGCAACGGGGAAGTTGATTTTTGATGACGTTGTGGGAGTGCTTCTGAGTGAAGAAGCAAGAAGGAAATCTTCTGGAGCTACGGAGTCGTCTGGAAGTGCACTAAACACCTCTGACCGGGGAAGACAAAAGAAGGACGGTCGATTTCGAAGCGACTCGAAGTCGAGATCCAGCAGGTCTCGAGCACCTCAGAACAAGGGAGCGAAGTGCTGGAACTGCGGAAAGACGGGGCACTTTAGGAGGGATTGCAAATCTCCTAAAGGGAAGCAAGGCGACCACACCGAAGGAGTCAGCAAGGATCTGGCAAATCTTGCTGAAGACGGTGATATGGATGCCCTCGTTCTATCTTTGTCTACCTGTGACGAGTCTTGGGTGATAGACTCGGGCGCGTCTTTCCATGCTACATCCCAACGGAAGCTTCTTGAAGGATATGAGAAGGGAGACTTTGGCAAAGTCTACCTAAGGGATGGAGAGCCTTGCACCATACAAGGAAGGGGAAGCGCGGAAGTGAAGTTGGTTTCTGGATCTTCACTTGAGCTTGAGGACGTACGGCACGTACCTCAACTGCAGAGGAATCTGATTTCTGTTGGACAGTTGGCGAGCCAGGGGTACAAGGCTACTTTCACAGCTGATCAGTGGAAGATATCCAGAGGTTCGTTGACGGTGGCTAGTGGCAAGAAGGTTGGGACACTTTATGTCACCAACGGCACGGAGAACTCTATTGGAGTTGTTGCAGCAGATGTGGACACCAAGTTATGGCATTGTAGACTTGGGCACATGAGTTATCAGGGACTGGAGGTGATGCACCAGTTGGGAAAGCTGCAGGGTCTCAGGAGTGTTGAGATGGACTTCTGTGAGGATTGTGTTCTCGGAAAGCAGAAGCGTGTTTCATTCAACAAAGAAGGTAAACCTCGGAAGCAAGAAATGCTAGATCTCGTGCACACGGACGTGTGGGGGCCTGCACCAGTTTCTTCCATTGGTGGATCTCAGTACTATGTTACTTTTATTGATGATGCTACCAGGAAGCTTTGGGTGTTCTTCTTGAAGCACAAGTCAGAGGTATTTGGGGTCTTCAGGAGATGGCAGGTAATGGTAGAACTCGAGACAGGAAAGAGGTTGAAATGCCTGAGATCGGACAACGGTGGTGAGTATTGTAGCAGGGAGTTTGAGGACTACTGTGCAGATGCTGGGATCGTCAGGCAAAGGACAGTTCCAGGAACACCACAACAAAATGGAGTTGCTGAAAGGATGAACAGAACAATTAATGAGCGTGCCAGGAGTATGAGGATACATGCTGGATTGCCACAGCAGTTTTGGGCGGAAGCAGTTAACACTGCTGCCTACTTGATCAACAGAGGGCCATCAAAGAAACTTGAATTTGGGATTCCTGAGGAAGCATGGACAGCGAAGAAGATTGATTTGGCGCACTTACGAGTATTCGGTTGTACCAGTTATGTCCATGTTGATTCCAGTCAAAGAAGCAAACTAGACGCCAAATCAAAGAAGTGTATTTTCGTTGGATACGGAGGTCAACAGTTTGGGTACCGGCTTTGGGATCCCGAACACAAGAAGATCATTCGTAGTAATGATGTGGTATTCAATGAGAAAATGCAGCAGAGCACTGAATCAGAAACAAAACCTGTTGAGCCGTGTTTTGTGGATCCTGAAGAGGAGTCTACAAATTCTGGTCAGAAGACTCAGTCAGAGCAAGAACCTGAAGCATTGGCACCCCCTCCACAACTAAGAAGGTCCACTCGTAGTACTCATGGGAAGCCTCCTCAAAGGTATGATGGGACTCTTAGTTATTTGCTGCTCACAGATAATGGCGAACCTGAATGCTTCACGGAGGCATTGGAGGTTGATACCAGGAAGGAGTGGGAGTTGGCCATGGATGATGAGATGAAGTCATTGGAGCAGAATCAAACGTGGGATTTGGTGGATCTGCCCAAGGGGAAGAAAGCACTGTCAAACAAATGGGTTTACAGGCTGAAGGAAGAGCAAGGCGGGAAGAAGCGATACAAGGCCAGGCTGGTTGTAAAAGGATTTCAGCAGAGAGCAGGTATCGACTTCACAGAGATCTTTTCTCCTGTAGTCAAGATGAGTACTATTCGAGCGGTGCTGAGCATGGTGGCAGTAGAGGATCTTCACTTAGAGCAGCTTGATGTGAAGACGGCCTTTCTCCACGGAGATCTCGATGAGGAGATATATATGCAGCAGCCGGAGGGATACATTGCAGCTGGCACGGGTGACTTAGTCTGCAAACTAAAGAAAAGCCTCTATGGTTTGAAACAGGCACCCAGACAATGGTATCTCAAGTTCGATAGTTACATGCTTGAGATAGGATACAGGAGATGTCAGGAGGATCACTGTTGCTACTTCCGGGACTTCGGTACATCTTACATTATCTTGCTATTGTATGTTGATGACATGTTAGTTGCAGGAGCTAGCATGCTTGAGATTGCAAAATTGAAGCTGAAGCTGTCAAGAAAATTTGCAATGAAGGATCTAGGAGCAGCAAAACAGATCCTTGGGATGCGGATCAGTAGAGATAGGTCTAAACATATCCTCAGACTATCTCAGGCGGAGTACATCAGCCGAGTACTCAGGAGATTCTGCATGGAGGGTGCCAAACCTGTTGGCACACCACTGGGTGCCCATTTTAAGCTCTCAAAAGGGCAAAGTCCGAAGACGCGGGTGGAGGAGCTCAATATGTCAAAAATCCCGTATGCATCGGCAGTGGGGAGCTTGATGTACGCTATGGTGTGTACGAGACCAGACATTGCTCAAGCAGTGGGAGTTGTGAGTCGCTTCATGAGCTGCCCAGGCTTGGAGCATTGGCGCGCAGTCAAATGGATACTGAGGTATCTGAAAGGCACTGAGCACATGTCATTGTGCTATGGAGGTTCTGAGATCCGGTTACAGAGCTATGTGGACTCAGACATGGCAGGGGACTTGGACGGCAGGAGAAGCACGACAGGGTACTTGTTCACCTTGGGCAGTGGAGCCGTCAGTTGGATTTCCAGGTTGCAACCAATTGTTGCATTGTCGACTACGGAGGCGGAGTATGTGGCAGCCACAGAGGCGTGCAAGGAACTAATATGGCTTCAAGTCTTGATGAAGGAGCTTGGGAAGAAACAGAAGGATTGCATGTTATATTCAGATAGTCAAAGTGCAATTCATCTGGCAAAGAATTCAGCTTTCCATTCAAGGACGAAGCATATTGACATACGGTACCACTTCGTGAGGTCATTGCTCGAGCAGGGACTCGTCAAGTTGGAGAAGATTCATACAAGTCAGAATCCTGCAGATATGTTGACGAAGGTCGTCACGGTGGATGTAATAACCCCAAAATATTTTTTTATATTAAAAAAAAGGATAGAATAGTCCTTTAAAATTGATATAAGGGGTAAAATTGGAAGGAATCAAAAGTTAATGGCATAATAGTAGATGCGTTGAAGTGTTAGGGGCAAAAAGGGAAGGAATCAAAAGATAATGGCATAATTGCAGATATATCGAAGTGGCAAGGGCAAAATGGGAAATTAATAATATTAAACAAAGGTGAATAGTGCTTTGATGTGATTTAATTGGAGGGTTTGAGCTGGCTTTTGGAATGAAACCGAGAGAAAGAGGGAGGGGGTTCTCAGGCGTGAAACAGAGGAAAGAAAGAAAGAAAAAGAGAAGAAGAAGAAGAAGAAAGAAGAAGAGGAAAGGAAAGGAAGAAAGAAAGAGGAAGGAGATCCCGGTTGCACTTCTAGCTGAAGGGAAAAACATAGATCTCCTTCCCCTCTACGCAAGGACCTCGATTTCCAAAAAGAAAAAGGTAAATATCCATCCCTATCTAGTCTTTTGATGACATTAGGCTATACAAAGGGTGGATATAGTCTAGAGGGGTCGGATAAGGGTTGTAGAGGCGGTTAAAAGAGGAAGAATCGGATTTTGACAAATTTTTCCGGCACTACGGAAAAACTGTGTCGAAGTCCCAACTTCGGCGAATTATTTAGGGGGTCAAACGGCCTCCGATGATGATGCATGTTATCTCTTTGGAATTCTCTATGAGTGTAGAATGTTAGGTAAAAATTTCATCAAATTTGGAGTCCTGAAAGTGGATCAAAACCGGGATGAAGTAACCCACTGTCAGTTCGGATTACTGTTCATCCGGGTGGAAAATAGGGGATTTCATGCTATAATAGATATTAAGCCCAGATTAAGCTAAGGGGACCTTGTACTCATGCAAGGGAGTCCCTAATACACATAAATGGTGAGTTAATTAATAGAAAAAGAAAAAAAAGAAAGAAAAGAAAAGATTTAGGGAACGGGGAGTTGAATCAATTAAAGTTCCCTATATTATAATTGGCACGTATATTATAGCCCTCGATACAAGACTAAATGTATTGTAAATGCATGTCACAGTTGGGCAAGAAGCTAGGGAACAAGAGGAAGAAGTTCCCCACTGCCTGCTGTAGATTTTTGGAGGCGTATCAGGGCTGTGCCAGATTGACAGGTGAGTGGGAGTCATGTACTTTGCACCATGAGCATTCTTAATTCATTTTCATGAATGTCGCCAAGTGTGAATTGATTCCACTTGTGCATATTGACTGATATTGTAGTAGATTCCTCTATAATCTTGATTCTCCATGCTTGATTATTCTGTACATGCATTTGAGAGAACATTGAGAGGAATTACGAGAGGTTGATGAGTAATCAAATTGATTCCGAATTGTGAAATGATTTCTTTTGTAAATTGATTTCATTTCCTCTATTTCAAAGATTTGTAGAGCCTTTTTAGTGGTATATTGAGTTGTATTGCACTTTTTTGACCCTCACTTCTAACCCTGATGTTAGTTTATGATTGGGTCATGATCAAGTGAGTGGTAGTCTTGATTATACTCCTTTTTAGTAGAGTATTGGGAGGGTGCATTATGGCATTTATGCATGGCTTGACAGTATCTGCAGGACACCTATAGTCGATGGGGGTTGAACATCGGCCTTTGTGCACATAGTAGCCTTCTGGGTGGGCGGAGCCCAGTCCCTTCCTAGGGGGGACACGGCCCTAGGCGTAGGATCGGCCGGTCCTACGACTTATATTCTGCTTGCCGCCGGGCATAGTAAGACCCCGCGAGGTGCAGTATGGCTTTCCGCGGATGTAGAATTCCCGCGAGGTGCCGTTTAGTATGTAGATGTGAGATGGATTTCTGTTCTGGATACTGGCCAGCATTTACATGATCAGTGTGGTATCTTATCCTGCATATGCATGTGACAGTGGGGAGTTGTTGCTGGTTCGCCTGGGGCGTAAAACCCACCTCCCGATAGCTGTCTAGCATTTACATTATCGATATGGTGTCTTATCCTGCATATGCATGTGACAGTGGGGAGTTGTTGCTGGTTCGCCTGGGGCGTAAAACCCACCTCCCGACAGCTGTCTAGTGATGATTTACATATTGGTGTGGTGTCATATTCGATATATGCATATGGCAGTAGGGAGTTGTTGCTGGTTCGCCTGGGGCGTAAAACCCACCTCCCGATAGCTGTCTAGTGATGATTTCAGCATATTGACACCTGATTTGTATGATCCAGCATTATGATCTGTTGAGCATATTCATGAGTAGCATATATGTTTACTTGATTATTCCATATATGCTTCAGATGAGTTGATATTGATTGTGGTGATATTGATGATTTACTCCATATTCTCTATGTTGAGATCATGTTCATCTTGTTATTGATCTTGAGATTTCATCTCGAGCCATGATTATATTCTGTCTCATGTGCATAGTACTCTCTACTCCACTCACTGAGTATTCATATACTCACTCCCCAGTTTGGTGTTTTTGATTGCAGGGCAGGTATTGTATAGAGAAGAGCAGGGTTAGAGATTGCCTGCTAGCTGTGCCGCTCCATAGTATAGTATAGTATAATGTAGATAGAGGTTTATCCCCTTTTGGTGTATTATAAACCTTCTATTGTATATAGTGTATAGTTACAGTCATAGATCCTGTTGTGGATATGGGTTTGACCATGGATGGATTGGGAAGCAGGTATATATATGTGTGCAGATCAGTTGTGTGCCTGTGATAATGTATTGCTATATATTGTCCAGGTTTATATGTGACAGATTATGTGATTGCTGCTCTGACAGGTAGTGTGTTGTATGTATTGAGATAATCCTGACAGGTCACTATAGGAAAAGTGATCATTTTGTGCATGCATCATGCCAAATTTTTCAAGATTTATTGATGATTGATAGGTAGTAGGGTTCTACGCGGTGGCTGGTGGCCTTATGCCTACCCGCACCCTAGGACCGTCGCGGCGGCCCGCCGGGAACGGGGCGGGGGTCGTGACAAAGCTTGGTATCAGAGCAAAGGTTAAACAAGAGTCCTGTCAGAGCAATAGGATGAGTCAGGATTAAGTATAGGATTATACTATGGAGCATATGATTTTTCTGTATATTAATTTATGAGTCATTTACAATTCAGTAAAATATATTATGACTCAGTGTGTAACGACCGTCCTTTCTTTTTAACTCTTTTAGAGACATATAAAGAATACCTCCAAGGAGAGGACCTGCTCGTCCTGGAAAGAGGATGGAGTCAGATATAGCATTGGATGCGGGTTCTGCACATGTCGAGCCCCAAAGAGAAAAATCTCCTCCTGCTGATAGACGGAGGGTTGATAATCAAGGAGAGGTAGGAAGTTAGCTAAGGATAAGATATTAATGCATATTCCCTTAGCTATTAGTACACATGTAGGGGATAGTATAAAAGCGAAGTATGTGTATCCTACCTGTGTGGTAGAGATAGAAAGTAAAACACTCCCAATTCATTTGATTTCCAATACCACACCGAGCAGAATATGAAGAGTAGATATACTCATCCCTTTGAGTAATCAGGTAATTTACTCTTTTAAATTCGAGGACGAATTTTATATAAGGGGGGGAGGATGTAATAACCCCAAAATATTTTTTTTATATTAAAAAAAAGGATAGAATAGTCCTTTAAAATTGATATAAGGGGTAAAATTGGAAGGAATCAAAAGTTAATGGCATAATAGTAGATGCGTTGAAGTGTTAGGGGCAAAAAGGGAAGGAATCAAAAGATAATGGCATAATTGCAGATATATCGAAGTGGCAAGGGCAAAATGGGAAATTAATAATATTAAACAAAGGTGAATAGTGCTTTGATGTGATTTAATTGGAGGGTTTGAGCTGGCTTTTGGAATGAAACCGAGAGAAAGAGGGAGGGGGTTCTCAGGCGTGAAACAGAGGAAAGAAAGAAAGAAAAAGAGAAGAAGAAGAAGAAGAAAGAAGAAGAGGAAAGGAAAGGAAGAAAGAAAGAGGAAGGAGATCCCGGTTGCACTTCTAGCTGAAGGGAAAAACATAGATCTCCTTCCCCTCTACGCAAGGACCTCGATTTCCAAAAAGAAAAAGGTAAATATCCATCCCTATCTAGTCTTTTGATGACATTAGGCTATACAAAGGGTGGATATAGTCTAGAGGGGTCGGATAAGGGTTGTAGAGGCGGTTAAAAGAGGAAGAATCGGATTTTGACAAATTTTTCCGGCACTACGGAAAAACTGTGTCGAAGTCCCAACTTCGGCGAATTATTTAGGGGGTCAAACGGCCTCCGATGATGATGCATGTTATCTCTTTGGAATTCTCTATGAGTGTAGAATGTTAGGTAAAAATTTCATCAAATTTGGAGTCCTGAAAGTGGATCAAAACCGAGATGAAGTAACCCACTGTCAGTTCGGATTACTGTTCATCCGGGTGGAAAATAGGGAATTTCATGCTATAATAGATATTAAGCCCAGATTAAGCTAAGGGGACCTTGTACTCATGCAAGGGAGTCCCTAATACACATAAATGGTGAGTTAATTAATAGAAAAAGAAAAAAAAGAAAGAAAAGAAAAGATTTAGGGAACGGGGAGTTGAATCAATTAAAGTTCCCTATATTATAATTGGCACGTATATTATAGCCCTCGATACAAGACTAAATGTATTGTAAATGCATGTCACAGTTGGGCAAGAAGCTAGGGAACAAGAGGAAGAAGTTCCCCACTGCCTGCTGTAGATTTTTGGAGGCGTATCAGGGCTGTGCCAGATTGACAGGTGAGTGGGAGTCATGTACTTTGCACCATGAGCATTCTTAATTCATTTTCATGAATGTCGCCAAGTGTGAATTGATTCCACTTGTGCATATTGACTGATATTGTAGTAGATTCCTCTATAATCTTGATTCTCCATGCTTGATTATTCTGTACATGCATTTGAGAGAACATTGAGAGGAATTACGAGAGGTTGATGAGTAATCAAATTGATTCCGAATTGTGAAATGATTTCTTTTGTAAATTGATTTCATTTCCTCTATTTCAAAGATTTGTAGAGCCTTTTTAGTGGTATATTGAGTTGTATTGCACTTTTTTGACCCTCACTTCTAACCCTGATGTTAGTTTATGATTGGGTCATGATCAAGTGAGTGGTAGTCTTGATTATACTCCTTTTTAGTAGAGTATTGGGAGGGTGCATTATGGCATTTATGCATGGCTTGACAGTATCTGCAGGACACCTATAGTCGATGGGGGTTGAACATCGGCCTTTGTGCACATAGTAGCCTTCTGGGTGGGCGGAGCCCAGTCCCTTCCTAGGGGGGGACACGGCCCTAGGCGTAGGATCGGCCGGTCCTACGACTTATATTCTGCTTGCCGCCGGGCATAGTAAGACCCCGCGAGGTGCAGTATGGCTTTCCGCGGATGTAGAATTCCCGCGAGGTGCCGTTTAGTATGTAGATGTGAGATGGATTTCTGTTCTGGATACTGGCCAGCATTTACATGATCAGTGTGGTATCTTATCCTGCATATGCATGTGACAGTGGGGAGTTGTTGCTGGTTCGCCTGGGGCGTAAAACCCACCTTCCGATAGCTGTCTAGCATTTACATTATCGATATGGTGTCTTATCTTGCATATGCATGTGACAGTGGGGAGTTGTTGCTGGTTCGCCTGGGGCGTAAAACCCACCTCCCGACAGCTGTCTAGTGATGATTTACATATTGGTGTGGTGTCATATTCGATATATGCATATGGCAGTAGGGAGTTGTTGCTGGTTCGCCTGGGGCGTAAAACCCACCTCCCGATAGCTGTCTAGTGATGATTTCAGCATATTGACACCTGATTTGTATGATCCAGCATTATGATCTGTTGAGCATATTCATGAGTAGCATATATGTTTACTTGATTATTCCATATATGCTTCAGATGAGTTGATATTGATTGTGGTGATATTGATGATTTACTCCATATTCTCTATGTTGAGATCATGTTCATCTTGTTATTGATCTTGAGATTTCATCTCGAGCCATGATTATATTCTGTCTCATGTGCATAGTACTCTCTACTCCACTCACTGAGTATTCATATACTCACTCCCCAGTTTGGTGTTTTTGATTGCAGGGCAGGTATTGTATAGAGAAGAGCAGGGTTAGAGATTGCCTGCTAGCTGTGCCGCTCCATAGTATAGTATAGTATAATGTAGATAGAGGTTTATCCCCTTTTGGTGTATTATAAACCTTCTATTGTATATAGTGTATAGTTACAGTCATAGATCCTGTTGTGGATATGGGTTTGACCATGGATGGATTGGGAAGCAGGTATATATATGTGTGCAGATCAGTTGTGTGCCTGTGATAATGTATTGCTATATATTGTCCAGGTTTATATGTGACAGATTATGTGATTGCTGCTCTGACAGGTAGTGTGTTGTATGTATTGAGATAATCCTGACAGGTCACTATAGGAAAAGTGATCATTTTGTGCATGCATCATGCCAAATTTTTCAAGATTTATTGATGATTGATAGGTAGTAGGGTTCTACGCGGTGGCTGGTGGCCTTATGCCTACCCGCACCCTAGGACCGTCGCGGCGGCCCGCCGGGAACGGGGCGGGGGTCGTGACAGTGGAGAAGCTGAGGAGTTGTTTAGCTTCTGCTGGTCTTCATGCTTGAAGACGTTGAGGAGGCATCGTACCTATTTTACTAGGATGATTTAGTTTCAGTGGGAGCACAGAGGAGAGCCAAGTAACAAGAGGATATACCCAAGGTCTCCAAGTGGGAGATTGTTGGGGTATGTGGAGACCTTTGGTGATGAAGAGAATTGAAGGAAAATCAATTCTGCATAGTTTTCTGTCTGGCGGACTGTCGGAGTCGACTCGAGCTTCAGTCGAGTCGACTCGGGAACAGTCGAGTCGACTCGAGGTCTGTCGAGTCGACCCGAGAGGAGAAAGCCGCAAAAACCATGTTTCTGTCTGGACTGTCAGAGTCGACTCGAACTACAGTCGAGTCGACTCGGAGCATCGTCGAGTCGACTCGAGATACAGTGGAGTCGACTCGAGATCGTGCCAGTTAAACTGGAAGTTGTTCAGACGTGCCAGAGTCGACTCGGACTTCAGCCGAGTCGACTCGGGCTCGCGAAAAATCGTACGGACGATTTTCTTTTGGTGTTTTTGGTGGCGTTTCGACGGCTATGATCATCTGAAGGTCTTGAGACTATATATAGGACTCATGAGAGCCCTAGGATAAGGTTATTGGCCGTATATTTGAGAGAGACTCTTGTTTGTGAGGCTAGGGTTTTAGAGAAGAAGAGGATTGGGATCCTACTTCTTGTGCAAAGGGAATTCTGTGTGAATCTCTTGTAGATCGATCGCTTGTGATCGTTCGGGTGTGTGCTATCTCTGTAATCAGTTCATCCTTATTGAGATTTGGAGCGGTGGAGGACGTAGGCTATTTGTAGCCGAACCTCGTTACATTTTTGTGTTTGCTTTGCTATTTTCTTCCTTCTTCTTTCTTTGATCTTTGATAATCCGTTGCGGTGCTCAAGTGTTTTATCCTACTGATACCACGGGGTAATCTTTTGCCCTTCGTAGGCGGAGCGAAGAGGTGATCCTTGAGTCCGAAGTCGAGGGAGCGAGAGAGTGCTTATCCGTTTGTATCTCTCTTGCTTGTCCGACGTCGGTGGCGGCGCTGGTGTGAGTGGGTTCCGGTGCGGGGCGCCGACAACATCGGCTTATTGGCTTGGGAGGCCTTATGCCTATGTATTTAAACCTTAGGTATGTCTAAGGCTTGGGCTAGTGTGGGATAAACCAATCCCTGCTAGATTGGGCTAGTGTGGGATAAACCAATCCCCGCTAGATTGGCTAGTGTCGGAATAAATCAATCCCCGCTAGATTGTTCTTGTTCTAGTTTTATTGGAATCGAATCAACAAACTTTCCTCTCATTGTTCTTAGCTTGTGAGTTGATTCAACTTGTGCAATCATCGGTGTAACCTGCAGCCAGTAATCTCAATCCTTGGACAAAGATTCCAAAGGTACCGATCTTCTTGTGCAAGCCTTGGGGTATGCTGCAACCAGTAATCCCGATCCATGGACAAGGAGTTCAAGAAGTTCCGATCAGCAAATCCATTGGCGTTGCCTAAGTCCGGTCGAGGCATCATCTAAACCTAAGGAGAATGCTAAGGTCAGCGGCCAAGGCGTGGATAGGCCTAGTGTGGGCAGCGGCCGACCAACGCGCCCCACCAAACTAGTGCTTTCATTGAGAGCTTCAAGAGGGAGATCTCTCAAGAGATAACGCCCTACCAAGAAGAAATTCAGTTTTGGATTTGCTAAGATAAATCAGAGGCAGATCATAGATCTATTGGTGCTTGCATTTGCAATTATTTGGATCTATGTGAAGGAGTGGTTTGCATGCTTTAGATCTGAATTTTTGAAGTAGACTACTCGAAGTTGTTTAAAATTCTGTGAGTAGATTGAGATCTTAAAATCTCTGTATCATATTAACTGCTTGTGAATATTGGTTTGCCATTTAAATCGACTGCATTCAGGGCTGATTGTGATTGGAAAGTGAAGGGCAAATCAATTTTTTGGCTTTGCCAAGTTCAACCAGGGATAGCATAAAGAGAGGCTACTGGCAACCAGAGATAGCATAAAGAGAGGCTACTGGTAATATCTTGTGCTATTTGACCCAACTACAGTGATTGAGAGAACTGACATAGTCAACCAAGGTAGGGTCAGTTCATCCTTTAGGTGACGACCGCAAGAGGTGTGTGGTAGATCTGGGATTCAGCTAAGGCAGGGTCGGTTCATCCTTTGGGTGACGACTGCAGGTCGGAAGTTTTTGTCAGCAGTCGGATCTAAGTTTGAAAATTCCAATTTCGAAATCCATTTGATTGGTGGGTGTTTGAAATTTGATATTTAAAGTTCTGCTGGAGTTTGAAATTCTACATTTATATCAAATCGGCACTTGGTGATCCAAATTTGTAAATCCCTCGGATTAAAGAAATTTTGAAATTTGAAAATCTATCAGAGTTTAAAAAATTCTGCAGCATAAAGGGATCCATTTCAATTTTGAAAAATTTTGTGTATCCTAGATTTAAGGCTGAAGATTCAAATTTTAAATCTTTCAAATCAACGAGGGATTTGAAATTTGAAATTAAGTTGGACGGTTGGAGATTAACCTCCGCAATTCATGAAACTGTTGGACTTTAAATTCTGCACATCCTTCATTTGAATTTCGAATTTGAATCTGCTGGGTTTGTTATTTCCTAAAATTCTACATGTGTTGGAGCCTGCGGTTACTTGAAATTCAGCACACTTGTGAGTTGGTTTGGATTGGATCCGGCTGGTGTTAACTTAGTGGCTAGTTAACCGCAAGAGGGGGCAGACCTACAATAGTCTAAGAGATCTCAATTGAGTCAGATTGGGTGGCAAATAGGGACTAATTTCAGTAAGGATTGAACCTTCTAGCAGTCTAAATTTTTCAGCAGTGCAATTTGGAGATGGAGTATGGTGCAATCTCCAACACTCACCAACAGAGGCTTGGCTTCATGAAGAAAGGTACAAATCATCTAAATAGGGCAATGGAGACTCTGTCCAATTGGAGGGTTGATATAAGGAGAGATGGGGAAGAAAGAAGAAGGGAGCAAGAAAAGAAGAGAAGAGAAGAAAAAAGACAAGAGAGGATAGAGAGTTGGAGTAAAAAAGAGACAAAGAGGGAGCATAGGAGGACTTATTGTCAGAGGCCTAGATCGCATGCCTCACGGTAGGGCTAGGCAAGGGATGAAAGGAAAAACATGAGGGAAAACACGAGAGGGAACATAAATCGAGGAAGAATAGATGAAAGAAGAGTGGTGTTAGAGAGATGGATATAGGAGACCGAGTCCGAGGAAGAGCCTTTCCATGCTCGAAGGTCTTATGGCCAAAGAACCACACACTACAGAAAAACCAACCTAACCCAGCGCTTTTTGCAACCTTTAGCGATGCTTATACGCATCGGCTAAAGTTCCGCCGACACAACGCGAAGCGTTGCCAAAGCGTCTGCGATACCGGAGGGGCAAAATATTTTGCAGATGCTGCACGAAAGCGTCGGCAAAAACTGAAATTTGTCAACGCTTATAAAGCATTGGTGAATACCTAACAGATAAATTCCTCTCGTTTTTCCTCGTGATTTTCGCCGACGCTTCAAAGCGTCGGCAAATACCAACGCTTCAAAGCGTCGATAAATCACATTTTTTCTGATGCTAATTAAAGCATTTAAAGCATCGGCATAGGCGTGCCATGCCAAGGCCGGGCCAGTGCCACGACGTTTTTTACCGATGCTTAAAAGTATCAGAAATTGTATTCTTACAAAAAAATGCAAATTCATATTATAAAACATACATTATAATAATATGAACCTGTATTACATTAACATTGACACACACATTCAGATCATTCAAAATATTTATATTGTCATAGCTAATTAAATTTACATAATAAGTTTAGAATTACAATGTACTTTAAAAAATAAGAAATATATACATATTAAACTTCATAAAAAACAGTCTAAAAGGTATCAGGGACGGAATTCATCTCCATCATCATCATCATCTTTACGAGCGTTTGAAGTATCAAGAATCTATAAAAAAAAAAGAAACCTTAGAAGTTAGGAATAATGTGATACATTAACTCATATATCATAATTGATAATATGTAAAGTATTCAAATATATATAGTTATTTATCTGAGAAAGAAGAAATCGTTGTAATATAGATAAAATATTCGCAAGCTGAGACTGAAAATTTTCTTGGTTCTGCTTCAACTCTTCAATAGTACTCGAAGATGACAAACTTCTGCAGTGTTATTACCTTCTCTGGCATTTTTTGTATACATGCTCACTGCAGACAACTGAGTGGGGGTAACTCCAACACCATAACCCCTCACTCTGTAGGGTTGTCACATATCATAATGGGTAGTGGAAGATAGGGATTTTAAAAATTTCTTAATAAAGTTTCTTAACATAAAACCCTTATAAGCCTAGATCATCTTAATGGTAACAATCAAATAATATATAAATATAAATGTAGAAATAGAAGAATACCTTTAACGCTAATCCAATATGAATGATCTCTACGAGGCGTCCAAGTGTCCGCCCTCCAATGGTGATCCATACGGAAACTTGATTCAAGACTTTAGCTCCAAAGATTTTGATCCTTAATGCAGAATTCTTCTAAAGAACTCTAATGGCTTGCTTTCCTTCCTTTCTATTTTTCTTTCACCTTCTAAAATCACTTCTAATCTTTTTGTCCTAAAGAAGACCACCTTGTCTTGGCTTAGGACACACTAGAAGCAATGCTAGAAAGAAAGAAACTAATGTAAGAAAGAAGGGATAAGAGAGAGAGTTGGAATTCTAGAGTTCCGATAATTAGAAAACACCGGGAGGCATCCTATTTATAGATAGCGTGGGGATGCATCACCAAAGGATGCATCCCATCCACACATCCACCAGATGGGGCGTGAGAAGAGGATAAGAGGCGCCAATAAAAAACGAAGAGGCGCCAATAAAAAATGAAGAGGCGTATTCAAGAGAGAGAGCGTATCATATGAAACGTTGTGATAAGGATGAGAAGGGGCGCCTCATCCTTATCCACTTATCTCCTCTTCATCCTCACGCCATCCCCTCTTTTTTATCCCTCTTATCACATCCTCCTATGAAGCCCCATCATGCCACCAGCCCATTATATCCCCATCCAACGGTGGACATAAAAATCAAGGGCTATGATTGAAGGTGCTATCAAAAAAGGAGTTATGCCATCATCCAACGGTTTGATGATGATCCAAAAGCTCTAATTCAAGGCACCTTATTATGATCTCATTATGTCTTCATCCAATGACTGATGAAGATCAAACAGTCATGATTAAAAGCCACATCTAACCCAATCCAATTTGGTTCAAACCAACTCATCATTATGTCTTCATCCAACGGTAGATGAAGATCTAACGGTCAAAAGTAAATGATTTATCAAATCTAATCCAATTAGACTCAAACCAAGCCAATTAGGTGTCAACTTTTGGCTAATCTATATTAAAACATGATCTAATCAAATTAGATCAATTAAGAATTAGATTCGAATCCAATTCGAATCAGGAGCTAAGGGTTTGAACACCTGCTAAGATGTCTATCTTGCAAACATGATCTAATCCAATTAGACCATTGATACGTTTTCTTGTGTGTGACCCATTGGGTTCCATACTTAGCCAGCAATAGGTGTGAGTGCGAGTTGACCCAACTTGATTAGAACTCTTCTAATCGATTTAGGTCCAAACTGCGCAAACTCGAACTTAACAATTAGAATCCTTTCTAATTGGCGATCGAATTAAACTCTTTAATTCGATCAAATCCATAAGATAAGATTGATGTCTAGCAACGTGTCATGTCTATCCAAAAAATATGAAATTTGGTGAAAATACCAAAAATATCCTTTAGTGGCAAGTTACTGTGCAATACAATCTTTCAATCAAACTGCATCCCGAATGTGTATATGAGTATGAATGTATGTCAAACTCAATTTTATATTCATATTTTTCTCAATCTTCTAATGATAATTCTAATCATGAAATATTAGAAACTCTTTCTAATTTTTATTTTGCTTTGATCAAAGACTTTCTGAATTATTATATGATTAGAATAAATAGGATGCAAATGGTGCGGGCACCAGAATCCAGAAAAGACTCCAATCAATTAACTCAAGGTCACTGTGGCTTTGATCGAGTCCTGTAAATAAATTCAATAAGTCAGAAAGCAAGCCTCAATAAGTTAGAAAGCAAGCCAAGCCAGGACATGTTGCATGTTTCTACCACCACCTTTGCACACCCTTGGAGCACCACCTCGGCATCCACATCAACATCAGCTGGCCACCTCACCACCACTCCAACCAATGGAAGCACGCCAACCAGGATGAAGTCAAGCATAAGGAGCCGACCACATCATCTCATCAAAGAAACCAATGCAACGTCATGCCACCTCATCAGAAGAACCAATCACCATGCCACCTCATACAAGTTGACACGTCACCCAAATTCAAAGTCCAAGAGGTCGGCCACAATTTAAATGCAAGAAAATTTCAAATGGGAGCCAACAACTTTTCAAATCCTCCCCCTTAAAGTCGGCCAACTTTCTTTCCTTTTCTCTAGCAACCAAGCCTTCAAATGTGGAGCGCCATTCATTATGTGTTTAAATTTCAAATCATGAGGAAAGTCTATAAATACCTCCTCATGATATCTTGTAATTTGAATTGATGAATGAATAAAAAGTGCTTCTTTCTTCCTTAGCAATCTTGCTTCGTCACCTTGAGAGAAGGTTGGGCGTGAGGCCCTTGTTCCAAGTTGGGCGTGAGGCCCTAAAGCTACAACCACATCCACCATTGCCCTACCTCCTCTCGCCTCCTTTTTCTTTTGTGATTTCCATTCCCCTCTCACGCCAAAGTTCTAATCCCTGTTTCTTTGCAGGTCCTTAAAGTACTCCATGTCATTGGGTCAATTATCCTTCCAAACCAATAGCAAAAGGGCCCTGTTGCAACGGAAGATGAAACTTGGTCATCCAATCATCAACCTTCAAGAGTGAGATCAAGGATCCTCCTCCAAAAAAAATCCAGAAGTTCAATGTTTGGTAAACCTCAACTCTAGGTCTGATTTATTGAAGGAAGTGTCCTAATCAAGTGGTTTCTCAACCACAACGGTCCATTCTTCTAAGTCCTAAATGAATTAGTACATGCGGGTAACTAGTCTTGAAATTACTATGCTCATGTTAATGTTTTCTTATCCCATATGTGACTGAATTTCCTGCTGCTATTAGGCTAGTTAATCAACATAACTTACTGATAATCCTTATGTTTAAATCCCTCGCATTCATCCCGCATCATTTTTGGTATCAGAGCAAGGTTAATTAGGACACACACATTGATTATGCTGAAATTCTGTATTTGCTGAAATTTCTGCACTTTCCTGAAATCCATTGATGCCAAAATCCTAGTTTGCATGCCTTATTAAATTTATGAATTAAATCTGAATATTTTGAATTTTAATTCTAAATTTCAGTTATTAAAGTTGAGATCTGATCTCCACAAATTTAGGATTTGAAGTTAACAATTTCAAAATTAAATTTGAAATTCTATGTTTGGGCTCAAAATCTGAAATTTCCAGATCTGAAATTTCCAAATCTGAAATTTCCAATATGACTTTTGCATTCGAATTTCAAAACTTGAAATTTTGAAACATCAGATCTGAAATCCAAATTTGAAATTCAAAATTCGAAATTAAAAGTGGGAACTTAAATTGAAACCAAAAAAAATCTGAGATTCAAAATTTAAATTTGAAATTTAAACTTGAAATTTGAAATTAAAAATTCAAAAGCTGAAAATTAAAATTCAAATCTAAAATTCAATATTCAAAAGTTTAAATTCAAAATTTGAAATTTGAAATTTTAAATCTCAACTTGTGTGGACATTTAAAATAGTTGCATCCATCATAAATCATATTAAGGGCACTCTAATTGCAACATAAGGAAAGGATTTCATCACCTTTCCTTAGCCCAAAACAACCGCCCTCATAAATCTAGAACCCAAGCCTAATTTAAAACTCAACTAGCCAACTTAACTTAGAAACCACAACGAGTCTTTAGGCTAATTGAATTTGGCTAATTCCTTGCTGTCTAGAAAAGTTCCGATCAGGGTCGTGGCTACCATCTTATCTGCCCAGCCCCGTTAAGCGGTTGGTGTCAGCTAAGTATGGTTAATGGCGGTTACACGAACTCTTGGTCCAACTGGCCTGGGCAAGTGGTGAACCAATTTTGATTAGATAAGTCTTTGATTTAGATTTAGCAAACCCTAGCATAGGCTAGTCATTTTGTTTTGTCTTGAGCCTTGTATGACAACTAGATCAGGATCACCCTACAACCCATCACATACACAACCCATTGAAGCCATGGACCCCAATCTTGAGACCATCCTAAGAACTATGACTGAGCAGTTCAAACAATTGAACAATAGGTTTGATCAAGTTGAGGAGAGGCTAGGAACCCTAGAGGAAAATCAACAGACCCACGTGGAACCTGAATTGACACCCCAACCCCATCGCCACCTTTTCACTCCTGAACATAATCAGCGACAACCACATCAGGATCATATAGACCAGGATGAACGAGCCCTTAGGAGTATCAGACTTGATGCACCCTCCTTCGAAGGAAGTCTAGACCCTAAGGTATACATTGATTGGGAAAATGACATGGATCAATATTTTGAGTGGTATGAAATGTCGGAAGAAAGAAAATTCAAATTTGCCAAGCTTAGGTTGACACGACATGCAAGGTTATACTGGAGAAATATTGAGAGGATCACTAGGCAAAGAGAAGAACTACCTATCAATACATGGAGACAGATGAAAATTAAGCTAAGAGAGAAATACATCCCATTATCCTACGAACAGAGGTTACTAGATCAATGGCAAAGCTTAAATCAAGGAGGGAAAACTGTATCTGAGTACATTGCCAAATTTGATGAGTTCACTATGAGGTGCAACATAGTCGAGTCAGAAGCTGTAACCCTATCTAGGTTTAGAGCTGGTCTTAAGGAGGACATTCAAAGGGAATTGTTCTTAAGGGAAATTCATGATTTAGACCAAGCCTACCAGATTGCCAGAGACTGCGAACGATTCCAGAGGGGACCCATTTTTCGACGACCTGAACCCAATAGGATTAGCAACCCTGGAAGCAGGCCAAACCCAAGTTCAAACCCATCACACAGACCCAATCCTATCACTCCCCAGGCTCGTAGGGACGACAAAGGAAAAGCCCCTGAAGGTAGAAAGGAAAACAATGTCCCTTGTTTTAGGTGTCATAAAATAGGACATTATGCAAGCCAATGCCCCACTAGAGCGTTACACATAGGAGAAGTAGAAGAAGAAGATCCTGAGACCCTAGAGAATTATGGAGAAGAAGTCTACGAAGCAGAGACCAATTTGGTAGATGAATATGAAGAAGAGGAAGAAATCATTGAGACGTCTGAATTTCTAGGAGTTGTGAGATGTATATTGACCCAGGCTAAAGAACAAGAAGATTGGCGTAGGACCAACATCCTACAAACCTTTATCAAAATAGGAGAAAAAGCCTGCAAAATCATCTTAGATAGTGGAAGCTGTGTCAATGCCATATCAACCAACACCATCAAGAGTTTAGGGTTGCCTACCGTACCCCATCCCAATCCCTATAAGGTATCTTGGATAAATTCGACCTCAATACCCATTAAACTTAGATGCCAAGTCCAGATACAATTCCAATCCTATCAGGAGAAGGTATGGTGTGATGTCCTTCCTATGGGAGTAAGTAGCATTATCCTAGGCAGACCATGGCTATACGATCATGATGCTACCCTGTTTGGACGATCAAATTCATGTTCCTTCAATCATAATGGAAAGAAAATTGTAGTTCACCCTACCCCACCTAAGGACAACATTAAGAGGGGAGCTAGTAGTAGTCTGAAGGAAAAGAAACCTGGATTGAACCTAATCAATGCTAAGGAATTAGAGCAAGAGATCAATGAAGGTTCACCCATTTGGATGTTGGCTGTTAAGGAGACCCTGGACCAAACCCCAGTAGCACACCCTCAAGAAGTGGTTGAAATCTTAGAGGAGTTCAAAGATGTATTTCCTAAAGATCTTCCTGACAACCTACCACCTTTAAGGGACATTCAGCATGCCATAGACCTAGTTCCAGGAGCCACCTTGCCCAATCTACCTCATTATAGGATGAATCCTTCAGAGCACCAAGAATTGCAAAAGCAAGTTGGCAAGTTACTTAGGAAAGGGTTCATTAGGGAGAGTTTAAGTCCTTGTGCAGTACCTGCCCTTCTGACCCCTAAGAAAGATGGCACTTGGAGAATGTGTGTAGATAGTCGTGCCATCAATAAGATTACCGTCAAATACCGTTTACCTATTCCCCGTCTAGACGACATGTTAGATATGATGGCCAGAGCCACGGTATTCTCCAAAATCGATCTTAAGAGTGGCTATCATCAAGTAAGAATTAGGCCGGGGGGTGAATGGAAAACCGCCTTTAAGACTAAGGACGGCTTATTTGAATGGGTAGTGATGCCTTTCGGTTTATCCAACGCACCTAGTACCTTTATGAGGATCATGACCCAAGTTTTAAGGACATTCATTGGAAAGTTTGTAGTGGTCTATTTCGATGACATTCTCATATATAGCAAAACAAAAGATGACCACTTAAATCACCTTAGACAAGTTTGTCAATCACTTAGACAAGATAGCCTCTATGCTAATCGAAAGAAATGTGAATTCATGACACATAGGACTATCTTTTTAGGATTTGTCGTGACCACTGAAGGAGTATCTGTGGATCCCGAAAAAGTCAAATCCATAATCGAGTGGCCAGTACCCAAAAACATTCATGACGTTCGTAGCTTTCATGGTCTAGCCACATTCTACAGGAGATTCATTAGAGGATTCAGCACAATTGTCGCCCCCATTACTGATTGCCTTAAGAGAGGAAATTTTGAGTGGACCAAGGCAGCTGAAAAGGCCTTTAGAGAGATTAAGGACAAGATGACACAAGCACCTATATTGAGATTACCCGACTTTTCCAAAGTTTTCGAGGTTGCCTGTGATGCATCAGGAGTCGGGATTGGAGGCGTTCTAAGTCAGGAAAACCACCCAGTAGCATTCTTTAGTGAGAAATTAAACGACGCCAAGCTAAGGTATTCTACCTACGATAGAGAGTTGTATGCAGTGGTCCAAGCCCTAAGGTACTGGAGACACTACCTTCTGCCACTAGAGTTTGTCCTATACTCTGATCATGAAGCCCTACGTTTCCTCAACTCTCAGAAAAAGTTGAACCCTAGACATGCGAAATGGGTAGAGTACATCCAGGCCTATACCTTCGTCCTGAAATATAAGGCTGGAAAAGAAAATCGTGTTGCCGACGCCCTTAGTAGACGATCTATGCTCCTCACTTCTGTTAGTACCGAAGTCATAGGTTTTGAAAGGCTCAAGGAGGAGTATGAACATTGCCCCGACTTTAAGGAAACCTACCAATCAATCCGTCAAGGACCCTCGAGCCAATTTTCCGATTTTACCATTCACGACAGATTCCTCTTCAAAGGAAATAAGTTGTGCATTCCCCGTACCTCCACCCAAGACTTTCTAGTTTGGGAAATCCACGCAGGAGGCCTAGCTGGTCATTTTGGTAGGAACAAAACCATCTTAGAAGTTGAAGACCAGTTCTTTTGGCCAGGTCTAAAGAAAAACGTTGCCCAAATAGTAGCCCGATGTCGAACCTGCACCACAGCAAAGCAACAACGACAAAACACCGGTCTATACACTCCCCTACCAGTCCCCGAATGCCCTTGGCAAGATATTAGCATGGACTTTGTGTTAGGATTACCCAAAACCCTGAGAAAACATGATTCAGTATATGTCGTGGTAGACCGATTCTCCAAAATGGCACATTTCATACCTTGTTCCCAGACTTATGATGCCTCAAAAATAGCTAAACTTTTTCTAAATGAAGTGGTTAGGCTATATGGTTTACCCAAGACCATCGTATCAGATAGAGACGTTAAGTTTACTAGCTATTTCTGGAAGACCCTTTGGCATATGCTAGAAACCAAACTCAAATTCTCCACTGCCTACCACCCTCAAACTGATGGTCAGACCGAAGTCGTTAATCGGAGTCTAGGGAACTTATTGAGATGCCTTGTCGGTGACAACCTAGGAAACTGGGATCTCCTATTATCACGCGCTGAATTCGCTTATAACAGCTCAGTCAATAGATCCACAGGAAAGAGTCCCTTTGAGATTGTCCATGGATATAAACCTAGGAAACCTGTAGATCTTATTCCATTACCCTCACATGCACGAGTCTCAGAGACAGCAGAATCATATGCACAACATGTCAAGGATTTACATAATGAAATCAGTAAGAAAATTGACATGAGTAACAAAGCTTATGCGCAAGCAGCTAATCGTCACAAACGGGCTAAGGAATTCATTGAAGGAGACTATGTAATGATTAGACTAAAACCTGAAAGGTTTCCCCCGGAAACTATGAAAAAATTGCATGCCCGCAGTGCAGGTCCATTTAGGATATTAAAGAAAATTGAACCTAACGCTTATGTGGTTGACTTACCCCTTGATTTTGGTATTAGCTCGACCTTCAACATCTCAGACCTTATAGAGTATAAGGGACCAACATTGATACCTAGTGAGCCTTTTGATCATGCTCCCATTGAGAGTGAACCCACACCTGAGTGCCCTCCAGCCACATTTCCAGAATCGAGAGATAGGGTTGAACATGTTTTGGATGATCAAGCTATCACCACCCGGAACAAAGGGTACCAACGCTATTTGGTTCACTGGGAGGGTCGACCAAAATCTGATGATTCATGGATTACTCGAGAGGACCTACAGAGACTCAACCCAGATCTCCTAGAAAAGTACCACAGCCAAACCAACCCCTGTTCGACAGAGTCGAATTCTTCCCACCCCGGGAGAATTGGTGCGGGCACCAGAATCCAAAAAAGACTCCAATCAATTAACTCAAGGTCACTGTGGCTTTGATCGAGTCCTGTAAATAAATTCAATAAGTCAGAAAGCAAGCCTCAATAAGTCAGAAAGCAAGCCAAGTCAGGACATGTTGCATGTTTCTACCACCACCTTTGCACACCCTTGGAGCACCACCTCGGCATCCACATCAACATCAGCTGGCCACCTCACCACCACTCCAACCAATGGAAGCACGCCAACCAGGATGAAGTCAAGCATAAGGAGCCGACCACATCATCTCATTAAAGAAACCAATGCAACGTCATGCCACCTCATCAGAAGAACCAATCACCATGCCACCTCATACAAGTTGACACGTCACCCAAATTCAAAGTCCAAGAGGTCGGCCACAATTTAAATGCAAGAAAATTTCAAATGGGAGCCAACAACTTTTCAAATCCTCCCCCTTAAAGTCGGCCAACTTTCTTTCCTTTTCTCTAAACCAAGCCTTCAAATGTGGAGCGCCATTCATTATGTGTTTAAATTTCAAATCATGAGGAAAGTCTATAAATACCTCCTCATGATATCTTGTAATTTGAATTGATGAATGAATAAAAAGTGCTTCTTTCTTCCTTAGCAATCTTGCTTCGTCACCTTGAGAGAAGGTTGGGCGTGAGGCCCTTGTTCCAAGTTGGGCGTGAGGCCCTAAAGCTACAACCACATCCACCATTGCCCTACCTCCTCTCGCCTCCTTTTTCTTTTGTGATTTCCATTCCCCTCTCACGCCAAAGTTCTAATCCCTGTTTCTTTGCAGGTCCTTAAAGTACTCCATGTCATTGGGTCAATTATCCTTCCAAACCAATAGCAAAAGGGCCCTGTTGCAACGGAAGATGAAGCTTGGTCATCCAATCATCAACCTTCAAGAGTGAGATCAAGGATCCTCCTCCAAAAAAAATCCAGAAGTTCAATGTTTGGTAAACCTCAACTCTAGGTCTGATTTATTGAAGGAAGTGTCCTAATCAAGTGGTTTCTCAACCACAACGGTCCATTCTTCTAAGTCCTAAATGAATTAGTACATGCGGGTAACTAGTCTTGAAATTACTATGCTCATGTTAATGTTTTCTTATCCCATATGTGACTGAATTTCCTGCTGCTATTAGGCTAGTTAATCAACATAACTTACTGATAATTCTTATGTTTAAATCCCTCGCATTCATCCCGCATCAGCAAACTTCTCTTACTAGAAGTGATTAATTCCTTATTGACCTACTCATAATCTTCGTACACAATTCACCATATCCAAAAGACCTCGCACACAACTTAAAGTTATGAATGAGTGTGAACCAAAACATGGGTTCATGTGCACAAGATACCATGGCGATCTCAGATCAAAGGATCAGTTGCACAACTTCTACTAAGAGAATCATTTTTTGACATGTAAGTAAAACTTTATAAGATTTCTCTTTGTAGGTCAATTCAGTGAACTCATTCCTCTAATGAGCACCCATATCTTTGTATTAGTGTCTCCACATAAGTGATTGTGAGATCAATCACCCTCTGCATCGAGCATACATAAGATGTACCAGTTTTGCTGGTAATATTGATCCCCGACTCAATATACCAACGACTGAAAATATTTAAGATTAGAATTTTAGAATTTTAGGTCTCACTAGTATGATCTCATCATAGCCCTAAAATCATTGCCCCTAATCTAAGGGGTTCATCACAAATATAATAAATAGCGTATGATGAAACACAATGCCTTTATTCATAATTAAATATCATGTACATGATTTGGACAAATCAAAAGAAAAATTCTTCGCAATACATATTGCGATTGGCTTGTAGGGCATCTACTCTTTCACACTCGGCCATAATGCTCTGGTTCCATCAATTCAGCGAGCACTTGAGCTTCAATATGACTGGTCACGTCGGATGATGATGACTCTCTGATGTGCTCTGAAATAAGATTTGTTGCCCTGTCCTATATCTCTAAAAAAAAAAGGTTAAATTAATGTATGCCAATAATAGAATAAAAAAAATCGTTGCACAAGTCAAAGATGAATACATATAACTATATCTCTTGACTCTTTCTGAACAAAGTTGCCATCTCGGTGGGTGTGAGTCATCTTATAAAACTCTACCTTACCAGGCTCCCTCCCATTATCATCCATCTATAACAAAAAGTATATTTCAAAAGTATGCCATGCTATATGATAGAACAATTTAAGATAAATTTAAAGAGTTTCAAAAAAACTTACGAATTTAGCTCTACCCTCGCATAACTCATGGAGCTTGAAGTGAGAGGAATAGTCCTGCGATGCTCAAGCAGCTCTACCAATGTTGGAATATATCTTTCCAAAAAATAATAAACAATGTAATTTATACAATGTATAAATTTCTAATCTATAATAATAATAAATACAATCTAAGGTATTGAAAAAATATACACAGTCTGAGCTCTCTCGAAAAACCAGTAGTGGACAAGCTCCCTCCACTGATGAGATATTACATCTGGAGGACAAACACGGACCACCTCCTCTTCAGTCATGCCCTCGTGCTTCCAGTCCGCCTTTAGCTTTGCTTTATATTCTTTCCATTTGTGGTTGTCAGACTTCAGCACCCAATCATGGCTCTTTGCAGGAAGGACAAACTTTTTCTACACTAAAGTCAAAAATATTATATCAATGTTAAATCAAAAAATAATTGAAGATAGTAAGCAAATTCAATTCTTTACCTCAATAACTCTAAGAAGCTCAACCTTATACGAAGGAAGCTGTTGTGCGATTCCTGTTTACTTAAAAATACGCTAAACAGATCGTTGTTAGAACCGACAAACAAAGTTTAAATTAATTTAACTCTTACCTGTTCTACTCGAAGAATAGTGGTCGTAAGAGGTCGATCCACAGGGAGGCGATTGGAGTTGCATAAAAATTAAAACATTCACTTGGATTCGAAATCGATTTTTGAATAACGAAAGAAAAACCTTACATTGGAGATGTTGAATGATTCTCTGGGATACCAGAGAATATTTTCTAATTGAAATTAACTACAAGACAGGTAGTCAGATTCAAAGAGCATTTATGTATTTAACTAATTAAAGCAAAGCTTTGACATAAATTAAAATGGATGAAAACAGTGTTAGAAAAATTGTAGACTGGAATATAGATTGCATGAAAGAGGATTTAATGGATTGCAGAACAGAAATTAAAATTGCAGAATAAATATAACTTTCTACCCAAATAAACTCTCAAAAATTAAAACTCAAAACAAAACCTAAAACAAAACTAAAAATAAGACAATATGCTTTCAAACTCAAAATATACTTCTCAATAAAAACTTTCAACTAAAGTACAACTAAAACAAAAAAAAAATACATTGCTCTCCTAAATAAAAAACTAAACTCAAACCAAAAAAACTGAAAAAAAAAATTGCAATGCTCTGTTTTCAATGAAGTTGAAAACAGAGCAATGCCTCCCCTCTCCTCTCTCGTCCGCCTCTTCCCCTGTTTCTTTGGCTCAACACCGAGCTCCCCTCCTCTCTCCTCTCTATTCTCCTTGGCCTCCACCTCCCTTCTTATAGCCCTTGGAGACGCTGAAGGCTGGGAGGAGCGGATCCGTGGACAGGTGCTGAAATCGGGCACGGGAGGCTGGGGATGCTGCGGGATCGACGGGATGATGCCATTCACGGACGTGGTGCTTGGGGATGCTTCTTATTTCCTTCTTTCGGTGATTTGGGAGGTGCATGCGGACGGGATGCTGGCATGGAAGCGGAAGGTGGGGAGACGCGTCGGATCACTAATCCACGGAACTGGGAAGAACGTGGATCCGGTGGAGGGTGGTGATTCACGGATCAATGGATGAGCTTGGATTACGGCTGGATCACAGGGTCGCTGGGCGGTTTGCAGAGGAGGGAGTCGGTGATTCATGGTTTTCCTTCTTTGGATCATGGAAGTATGGGAGCGTGGAGATGGGCCTGACGGCTGGCATGCGGTGGGGACACTGAAGATGTGTTTGAAACGGGTGCCTGGGATCTGGGACGGATGCCACGGAAATCACTGGGGTGCTGGAGTTTCCTTCACGGATGCGGGATCGATGGGATCACGGACTAAATCATGGGAGGTATCGCGGAGGAAGCGGTGCAGGATCTGGCACGCGGTGGAACAGGAGATGGACAGCCGCTGGAAGCTTCCTACTTCTTTTATTCTTTTCGCACGGGGTGAAGATGGAATGTGCTGGGATGCTGCTGTGATCGCGGTTGAGGGGCTGGAGCCGCGTTGGGTGCAAGGAAGGAAGGCATGGATGACGCTGATCTGGGTCATTGGATGTGGACATGAAGATGTTCGCGATGTTGTGATGTATCGCGGGATGAAGTCAGGATGTGCAAGCCCTGGAAGATGCTGGCTTGACTTGAGCTCGGGCTGCCGGGCATTGGTCTCAAACCCAATATTATTGGGTTTCTTGGATTACTTGCACTCAAACACAAATACAACATTAATTAGTTAATTTTATTTATTAATGATTAGCTATAATACTAATTAAGATGGTATGACGATTGCACTTTTGTGCTCTCATCAGAAGCATTTCATTCCATTTCGTATAGTTGAGCGAATATAACTGTCCCTTCTGCGCAACCGATCCAAAAAAAGTGGATAAAATGTCTGCAGCCTTCTTGATGGGCTACCCTAGTTCGTTGCAATGGACGACGATCTTCTCATCCTCATGTAGGGTCCACACGTTCTGTGCTCGAGTTAGCCCTCGTGTTCTCCTCACTCTCCTCAGTCCATCTATAAAATAAGAAGTCCATTAAAGGCAAATAATTTAAAATAATTAGATTGTAAGAGACATTAATATATAAATTGTAAATCAAATCACCCTGGATGTCCACGTCATCCATGTTTGGACAATCTGTAGGTGGCGCATGCTCAGACTGGGACTCGAGCTGAGTATGAGGCTCATCGGGCTATTGGGAACGATCAGAAGTGGATCCCACGGATGTGTGCTGAAACTCAATATCTTTGAAATGTTTTCCTCGCGGCATGTTATAACCTAGTATGCACAAAAAAAAATCAATATTAGTTAAATATTAAAATTATAGAAATAATTTAAGAATTGCAAAATAATTTAATGTATAAAAGTAATATTCTTATTACCATTAAAAAACTATATTGTCTCATTCAATATCCATCCTAACCTAACTAGCATAATTCAGTTCATCAATTGGCACAACATTAAAAGGCAGATCGCAACTCTATGGTACCATCAAACTAATTATTCTGATGTCGAAATAGATGGTTTGCTTCTAAGCATCGACGATGACCTATATAGTAGAACTTTTCTCCGTGTTTTAACCAATATGAATGAGTTGAATCTCCACAAGAAGGGCATGCAATACGCCCCTTAGTGCTCCAACCGAATAAATTAACATATGCAAAAAATCATTGATTGTCCAAATAAGAGCTACACGCAATTTGAATGTTTGGCCAGTAAAAGCATCAAATGCATCAATCCCCTGCCATAACTTTTTCAATTCATCTATTAGAGGCTGCAAAAAAATATCTATATCATTACCTAGGCTCTTATCACCGGAAATAACCATTGACAGAATGAGTGAAGATTGTTTCATACATATTCATGGAGGCAAATTATATAGAACCAAAACAACTGGCCAAGTGCTATATGTAGAACTCATTGTTCGAAATGGATTAAATCCATCAGTAGCCAAATCCAACCTAACACTGCGAACATCAGAAGCAAATTCATGATGCCTATCATCAAATGCTTTTCATGCTAAACTATCTGCTGGATGTCTTAACATTTCATCCCTTGTACGGCCTTCATCATGCCATCTTATTAAGGAAGCCGTCTTTGATGATGCATTCATCCCTTTTAATCTAGATATGAGAGAAAATAACCTCAAAACTTTAGCTGGAATTTTTTTAGACTATGCAGCATCCACTTCATTCGACAAATCATGCTCGTCTTCATTTTATTTTTTCCATCATGAAGATCCATATGTTCGACACGAATCTTCGTTAATATTTTTACCACGGTATAAAATATAGTTATTTGGACAACTGTGTATCTTTTCATATCCAAGATTCAAGTTTTTTACTAGTTTTTTAGCTTCATAAGAAGATGACAGCAAAATAATGTTGGAAATTGTATCCTAAATGTCAATCGTCAGCATATTGATGATTGAATTTTGTAAATGAATTGACAAATTAATAAAGTGTTATTTGGCATTATTCATCATTTCATCTTCAATGAACTCTTATATGATGAAGTCCTTAGGACTTATGTTATGATAAAAGAGGATTTATCTTTGAGTCTTTAAACTTGTTTGCGACCAAATGATATGTTGTTACTAGGATGACAACATTATCGAGATTAGGTTGTTGTGTGAAATATACGTTGGTTATCCTCTTAACCAAGGAGTGTGGAAACACTGGTATGCCACACAGGTGAAGTGTAGGAGTACATTTCACCGAAAGTGACCAACTCCGGAATGCTCTACTATCAAGAGATGTTCCGAGTGGATATGGGTATAAGTTTGGCCCTCTGACCTGAAATCGCAACCTGTGACTAGCAAGCAACTCACTGTACTTTGGTACCGGACTACCTGAATTTCTAATTTAGTGACGGAAGGTCACTGGGTGCAGTCAAGTACTTGCGTAGTCAGTTGTGAGTCGAGATGGAATTGACCCCTCCTGAAAATAGGAGATAATGTCTTGTGATTAATTTAGCAAAACCTTGGCCAGGGTAATCCCAGTGAGGAGTCACAGGATATCTAAAGTTAATCACATAATGGAGGTACTAATTATAGGGTTGACAGTGAGCTCTAAGTCATCCTAGCATTAGGAGTCAAAGGGATTGAATTATACAGTAACCATAGTCCAGGGTTTCAGAATATTTGCTTCGCATATATTCGGCCTATCCGGACGTCGGGTACCATTACTAGATGGTCACATCGATTAGTATAAAAGACGTTCCTATACTACCGACTTAGGTTCGAACCTATGAGGTCACATGCATAGAAGTTTCTAGGTTGATCAAATGGCTGATTGATGATTAAAAATCATTCAGGGGTAATTTGGTCAATTCGATTGACAAATTATCCAAAGCAAAAGTTGCATTAAAATAATTATAGAATTATTGGAGGACTAATTAGCAATTAGATTGCTAATGAACTCAATTTGATTGAGTAATTGGGCTTAGGTTGAGCCAAATTGAATAGGATTCAATTTGGGCTGCATCAGGGTTTGACCTAATTGGATTGGGTTCAACCCAAGTAGATTGAGCTTGACCCAATTGATGGAATTTGATCCAATTAGATTGGGCTTGATCCAAATCAATTAGAAGACCTTATTTGATGAGGATTATGAGTCCAAATAATCAGAATTGGATAAGGAGAAGAATTCCTAAATTTTAGGAGCCCATCCTTATCTTCTTAGAGAAGAATGACACCTTAATTTATCCCCAATATTTTCTATGCCTATCCTCTTTATTTTTGGCCAAAAATTGGCGTGAGAAGAGAGGAGGCATGGGGCTATATTTTCTATAAAAATGGTGTCTTAAATCTTTCTAGAAAGATTTAGATGAATTTCCTAATTTGTAGGGATTGCATGGTGCATGAAATAGGGTGGTCTGCGGATGAATTTTGGATGCATAAATTTCTATCTTTTAGGAAACTTAAATGCACAAAATTTGGATATGTTTATCTCCTCTTAGCTTCCAAACCACCAGAATTTTTTGAAAATTTTATCAGCCAAATTAGTTGGCTAAATTAGGTGTGAGGCATGGGGTGGTCTTTTGGCTATAAAAGACCCCCATGCCTTGGGTTCAAGATATACCATATTTAGAGGTTTCAAAAAATTCTGAAAAAATTTTCTGAGGGCCTCCATCCCTTCTTCTCCTTCTTTCTCACATCCATCCTCCATCTCCTTGAAGAACAATCAAAGATTGAGTGTTTAGAAGGAGAAAGCTTCAGCCATTGCAACGTTCCTGCGCGAGCTAGCACTCCCACGGAAGACGATCTACCTAGGGCTTCGCGTGTACTTCTCATAGAGGCCATTCGTGTGCGTGGCTGTGAAGTCAAGGATCAGATCCACAAGTTTCTTCTATTATAAAAGGTATTAATCCCACATCAATATTTTATTTTGGAGTCAAGGTCTAGGTCTGATTTCCCGAGGTTTTACCCTTCTTTGAGGCTCCTCACGGAGTTATCTCCAGAATCCATTCGATGGATGTTCGGAGATTAATCGGAATAGAGTTCTTAAGTTTCAGATCTGATAGTTAATCATGCATGAAAGTTTTAGTATAATTGTTTAAACGATTCTGGCATAATCCTATGTGTTCTTAAGGTGCTGATTTCTAGATTTGATCTTGTAAGTATGCATGAATTAAATTGTTTGATTCGGTTTTTTCGCTGCATTTTTGAAACTTAAAAAGAACTACGTATGGCTTGATCCCCCTTATGAAGGGGTACGTAGGCAACCGATCAGGTTCAGCCATGGTTTTCAAAAATAAAAAATTTCAGCATGCTAAACACCGAAGAACCTAGGATCAACTTTTAGTGGTATCAGAGCCAGGTTCATGTTTAAACTTTTATGTTTTAATTTTTGCAATTAATCTGAAATCATGAGCATACTTAGATTAGATCTAAAGTATTTTTTATGATTGATTTAATTGCTGATTATGCATGATTAACTAGATCTGAAATTTTGAATGCATATGATGCATGTTTGTGTTAAGATTTGTAACATAAATAAATCTGAAATCATAATATTGTTTAGATTAGATCTAAATAAAGTTTATGATTCATATGATCTCTGATTTTAATGAACAAATCAGATCTGAAAATAAATAAATACATAAGATGTATGTTGTTTGTATTCATTCATGTTGTTATGTATATGTGATGCATAAACATAAAACATAATGACTTAAATATGGATTAAATCTGATTACATGTGATTAATTACAAAAACTCAGATATGAAAATATGTTTTAAGAACTGAAAGATTGTAATTAATATGTAATTAAAAAGAAATATGCAATGATCAAAACTTTCATAAGTCTAAACTTAATTGAGAATTAAGTATTATGAAATAGAATTGTAACTCAATTAATTGACATTGCATAATTCTTTGGGCATATGGGTTAGCTTAAATCATGTTCCTAGGATTTGGTTAGACCTAAGGTTAGAATCATACATAGACAAATAGAATTAATTGATCAAATCTAATTAAGTAGTAACTAGATTAAGTCAAGAAAATTCTAGGTCAATTTACAATAGTTGTAGATGGATCAAGTCCATGTCTTTGATTAGACCAAGATGGAACTTGATTTAGGCTTGGAGGTGTAGCCCGAGTCATTTGAGTAATCAAATCGAAAATGATTAACTAGTCGATGTCTAAGGTAAGTTTGGCAGTTTTGACCGGTGGTTTTTAATTGGGAGCTACTCGCACTGATTCGTCTTTGTCGAGTTAATGGCATATCCCTTCCACCGATCTCACTTATCTGGCCGACATGGTCAATCACATTTTGATTGTATCACTTAATGATTCGAGTTAGCCCATGCCTATAAGAAAAATAAGTTTGACTGATTTAGGTGCCTCCTTAACCGGTTTGAGTCTAATCTGATTTGGTGAAGTCAGTGAAAGAAATTAGACTAACCGGATCTTCTTATCTATCCTAATTAAGAAATCCTCTAAAATTATTAGGTCCTTAAAATAAAATGGTTATGGGGATAACTAGGTCATAGCCTCCCATTAAGTTGGGTGATAATGGGTCCAATGTTTTAATAATTATTGGAGGCGCCACACGCCTGGTACTTTTCAAGCATTGGAATTGTCATTCAATATATAATGAGTTAAGTGTACCTTCAATAGGCGGTCAGGTGAGCCGAGCCACACTTGGGCTTGGTCGTCTATTAGTTGATTAGACTTAACCCTATCATTTAATGGTTGGACCTGACTAGGGTATTTGGTGGAGGCGCCACACGCCTGCCGAAGAACCTAGGACAAAATTATCACTAGAAGTTGCTTGGTGAAGCAACTAGTTTAGAACCTACCAATAGGTGCATATGGGTTGGCCGAGCCACACTCGGGCCTATATGCGATCTATTGGGTTCTAGTGCCCACTAAAGAATTAAGAGTAATTTTTCGAATTGGAGGTAGAGGCTACCAATTTGTATAAAATAATGGGAGTACCTTTAGACTAAAGTCCAAGTCTAATGTGTTTAGTCAATTCATATACTAATAGCCAAATTTTCTTTTATACAGAAATGGCCACTAATTTCTCACTTCACTCATTATTGGATAATGACAAGTTGACTGGTCCCAACTTCAATAATTGGTATAGGAAACTGAAAATTGTGCTAGAGCATGAATGGATCCTCTATGTGATAACAGATCCGGCACCTGAGCAGCCCGCTGCTAATGCACGGGGTACAGTCAGAGACACTTATCAGAAGTGGCTCAGTGATCATATCACTGTCCGTTGCATTATGCTCGCTGTAATGAATGATGAGTTTAGTAGGTATTTTGAGAATGCGCAGCAGAAAGACATCATTCAAGTGTTGAATGAATCTTTCGGTATTCCTGATGATGTTGAAAAGCACAAGACTAGTTGTGCTATTTTCAGCGCACGTATGAAGGATAGGGCTTCGGTGACCGATCATGTATTGTACATGATTGAGTTAATCGAGCGCCTAGGCACTTTCGGATCTCTCCTACATGATCAATTGGGGAAGGATGCTATACTGAATTCTCTTCTTGATTCGTACTGCCCTTTTCTCGCCAACTTTCGTATGACGAAACTGGTAGTAAATTATCACCAATTGTTGGGTTTACTACAAACTTTGAGAATGATCACCAACTCCTAAAAGGGTCGGTGAATTTAGTGGGAGGTTCGTCCAGGGGTCGTGGTACCTTTAAGAAAAGAAAGAAGAAAAATAAGAATCAAAAGAAAAAGGTGCAACATGCTAAGCCAAGTCAGACAAAAAAGATTAAGGCTGACCACAATCTGGCAGAATGCTTCTATTGTAAGAAGTAGGGGCATTAGAAGAGAAATTATCCTCAGTACCTTGCCTCACTTGATCCGAATAGGCCAAGCAAGAGAAAAGGGCAATCAGTTGCTGATTAAGGTATTTATATGATAACACCTTGTAATTTCTCTATATGTGATAATTCGACCTGGGTATTAGATACTGAAAGTAATTTTAATATATGCAATTCGTTGCAAGGACTTTAGGTCAATGAGAGATTTAAAAACAGTGAGAGATTCCTGAATATTGGAGATGGAAGATCTGTTCCACTTCTAGCTTTAGGAAATCTCAAACTTGTTTTCAGTTCTCATGTAGTTGTCTTGAGTGATTGTCGCTATTGTCTTACGTTCTTATTGAATGTAATTTCCGTAGGCCTTTTGGCCATGAACGGTTATGAAATTTTAATAAAAAAAATGTTCTTGTGATATCATTATGAATGGTGTTACTGTAATGAATGGACGATTGAGCAATGGCATCTACTTGTTATCACAACCTGTTAATGTAATGTACACGTCAAGTAAGCATCCTGGAATAGATAATGTCACGGATGTCTACCTTTGGCATCATAGGCTAGGTCATATTAACAAGAACAGGATGAACAGGTTAAGTAAAAAGGGAATCCTCGATGTTAATGATTGTGAATCATTGAGAACCTGTGAATCATGCTTTCTTGGTAAAATGACCAAATCACCTTTTACCAGAAAAGATGAACGAGCCAGTGACTTATTGACCCTTGTACATTCTGATGTATGTGGGCCAATGAGCACAAATGCTAGAGGTGGGTATTCATATTTCATTACGTTTATAGACGACCTTTCTAGGTATGGTTATATCTATTTAATGAGATATAAATCTGAATCATTTGAAATGTTCAAATTATATCTTAATGAAGTAGAAAAACAAACTGGAAAGAGTATTAAAACTCTTCGATCAGATCGAGAAGGTGAATACCTCACCAGTGAGTTTTTGACATATCTAGGAGAAAATGGGATTCTCTCTCAATGGACTCCTCCTGGTACACCACAGTATAACGGTGTATCAGAAAGGAGAAATCGAACTCTGTTAGATATGGTTCGATCTATGATGGGGTTTGCTGATCTGCCCATATCCTTTTGGGGATATGCTCTTGAGTCAGCCGGCTATATTCTAAATAAGGTTCCAAATAAGTCTGTAAATAAAATACCACATGAGATGTGGACTGGACGTAAGCCGATGCTCTCTCACCTTAGGGTTTGGGGGTATCCAGCGTACGTCAAACGTTTGAAGACAGACAAACTTGAACCCAAGTCTGACAAATATTTCTTTGTTGGTTATCCTAAAGAAACTAAAAGATATTACTTCTACTTTGCTGAAAAACAAAAGTTGTTCGTAAGCAATAGAGCTGTTTTCTTAGAGAAAGAATTCCTTAGTGAAGAAACTAAAAGCTCTAATGTTGAGCTTAGGAAAGTTCAACATGTAGAAGACCCGACATCATCCACTGAACCAATTGAGTCGGATTTGATTAGATCAGATCTAGAACCAATCTTAGATGCACCATTAAGGCGATCAGGTAGAGTACCACGTCAGCCAGACAGATACTACGGTTTCTTGGTCCGGAAAGGGGATCCTGTCGAACTTGATGAAAACGATGAGGATCCAATCACCTATATGGATGCGATGCAGAGGTATGACTCTGATAAATGGTTTGGAGCCATGCAATCCGAAATGGAATCCATGAAGGTCAATGATGTATGGACATTAGTTGACCCACCCGAAGGGATTAAACCCATAGGGTGTAAGTGGATATTCAAAAGGAAACGGGGTGCAGACAGAAAGATAGAGACCTATAAAGCCCGTCTGGTTGCCAAAGGATATCGTCAGCATTATGGTATTGACTATGATGAGACGTTTTCTCCAGTGGCAATGCTCAAATCCATTCGGATTATACTTGCGATAGCAGCACACTTAGATTATGAAATCTGGCAAATGGATGTAAAGACCGCTTTTCTAAATAAAGATTTAGAAGAGGATGTACATATGATACAACCTGAAGGTTTTACATCTACAGATGAGTTTAAGGTGTGCAAGCTTCAAAAATCCATTTATGGATTAAAGCAAGCTTCACGAAGTTGGAACATACGATTTGATAAGGTGATCAAATTGTATGGCTTCATTAAGAATGAAGAGGAACCTTGCATTTATAAATGGGCAAATGATTCAGTTATTCCTTATTTGGTATGTGGATGACATTTTTTTAATCGGAAATGACATTCCTACATTACAAGGAATAAAGGTTTGGCTATCATCTCAATTTGCCATGAAGAATTTGAGAGAAGCATCTTACATCCTAGGGATGAAGATCTATAGGGATAGATCTAGAAGATTGCTTGGATTATCTCAATCTACATACGTTGATACTATACTGAAGAGGTTCAGTATGATTAATTCCAAGAAAGGCTATCTTCCGATGGGCCATGGAATTAACCTCTCAAAGAGGGATTGTTCGACAACCCCTCAGAAAGAGAGAGTATGGATAGAATTCCATATGCTTCGGCAGTGAGATCTATAATGTATGCCATGACATGTACTAGACCAGACATGGCATACTCACTAGGAGTAGTGAGCAGACACCAGTCTAATCTAGGTAGCAACCACTGAAAGGTTGTAAAAACTATCCTTAAGTATTTGAGAAATACTAAGGACCAGTGGCTTGTCTATGGTGATTTTGACTTGAAACTTGAGGGTTATATTGATTCCAGTTTCCAGTTAGATTGAGATCATAGCAAGAGCGTATCGGGTTATATCTTTACTCTTAAGGGTGGTGCTATCTGCTGGAAGAGTTCCAAGCAGCACACAGTGGCAGATTCTACAGAAAATTGATACAAAAGAAAATATGACTGACCCATTTACCAAAGTCCTCGACATCAAAGAGTTCGACGAACACAAGTTGAAGATGGGTATTAGATACTGTGCCGATTGGCATTAGGCTAAGTGGAAGTTGCTGGAAATTGTATCCTAAATGTCAATCGTCAGCATATTGATGATTGAATTTTGTAAATGAATTGATAAATTAATAAAGTGTTATTTGGCATTATTCATCATTTCATCTTCAAATGAACTCTTATATGATGAAGTCCTTAGGACTTATGTTATGATAAAGGAGGATTTATCTTTAAGTCTTTAAACTTGTTCACGACCAAATGATATGTTGTTACTAGGACGACAACATTATCGAGATTAGGTTGTTGTGTGACATATACGTTGGTTGTCCTCTTAACCAAGGAGTGTGGAAACACTGCTATGCCACACAGGTGAAGTGTAGGAGTACATTTCACCGAACGTGACCAACTCCGGAATGCTCTACTGTCAAGAGATGTTCCGAGTGGATATGGGTATAAATTTGGCCCTCTGACCTAAGATCGCAACCTGTGACTAGCAAGCAACTCACTGTACTTTGGTACCGGACTACCTGAATTTCTAATTCAGTGATGGAAGGTCACTGGGTGCAGTCAAGTACTTGCGTAGTCAGTTGTGAGTCGAGATGGAATTGACCTCTCCTGGAAATAGGAGATAATGTCTTGTGATTAATTTAGCAAAATCTTGGCCAGGGTAATCCCAGTGAGGAGTCATGGGATATCTAAAGTTAATCACATAATGGATGTACTAATTATAGGATTGACAGTGAGCTCTAAGTCATCCTAGCATTAGGAGTCAAAGGGATTGAATTATACAGTAACCATAGTCCAGGGTTCCAGAATATTTGCTTCGCATATATTCGGCCTATCCGGACGTCGGGTACCATTGCTAGATGGTCACATAGATTAGTATAGGAAGACATTCCTATACTACCGACTTAGGTTCGAACCTATGAGGTCACACGCATAGAAGTTTCTAGGTTGATCAAATGGCTGATTGATGATTAAGAATCATTCAGGGGTAATTTGGTCAATTCGATTGACAAATTATCCAAAGCAAAAGTTGCATTAAAATAATTATTAAATTATTGGAGGACTAATTAGCAATTAGATTGCTAATGAACTCAATTTGATTGAGTAATTGGGCTTAGGTTGAGCCAAATTGAATAGGATTCAATTTGGGATGCATCAAGGTTTGACCTAATTGGATTGGGTTTAACCCAAGTAGATTGAGCTTGACCCAATTGATGGGACTTGATCCAATTGGATTGGGCTTGATCAAAATCAATTAGAAGACCTTATTTGATGAGGATTATGAGTCCAAATAATCAGAATTGAATAAGGAGAAGAATCCCTAAATTTTAGGAACCCATCCTTATCTTCTTGGAGAAGAATGACACCTTAATTTATCCCCAATATTTTCTATGCCTATCCTCTTTATTTTTGGCCAAAAATTGGCGTAAGAAGAGAGAAGGCGTGGAGATATATTTTCTATAAAAATGGTGGCCTTAAATCTTTCTAGAAAGATTTAGATGAATTTTCTAATTTGTAGGAATTGCATGGTGCATGAAATAGGGTGGTCTACTGCTGAACTTTGGATGCATGAATTCCTATCTTTTAGGGATTCAAAATGCATAAAATTTGGATATGTTTATCTCCTCTTAGCTGCCAAACCACCAAAATTTTTTGGAAATTTTATCAGCCAAATTAGTTGGCTAAATTAGGTGTGAGGCGTGGGGTGGTCTTTTGGCTATAAAAGACCCCCATGCCTTGGGTTCAAGATGTACCATATTTAGAGGTTTCAAAAAATTCTGAAAAAATTCTCTGAGGGCCTCTATCCCTTCTTCTCCTTCTTCCTCATGTCCATCCTCCATCTCCTTGAAGAACAATCAAAGGTTGAGTATTTAGAAGGAGAAAGCTTCAGCCATTGCAACGTTCCTGCGCGAGCTAGCACTCCCGCGGAAGACGATCTACCTAGGGCTTCGCATGTACTTCTCATAGAGGCCATTCGTGTGCGTGGCTGTGAAGTCATGGATCAGATCCACAAGTTTCTTTTATCATAAAAGGTATTAATCCCACATCAATATTTTATTTTGGAGTCAGGGTCTAGGTCTGATCCCCGAGGTTTTACCCTCCTTTGGGGCTCCTCACGGAGTTATCTCCAGAATCCATTCGATGGATATTCAGAGATTAATCGGAATAGAGTCTTAAGTTTCAGATCTGATAGTTAATCATGCATGAAAGTTTTAGCATAATTGTTTAAACGATTCTGGCATAATCCTATGTGTTCTTAAGGTGCTGATTTCTAGATTTGATCTTGTAAGCATGCATGAATTAAATTGTTTGATTCGATTTTTTCGCTGCATTTTTGAAACTTAAAAAGAACTACGTATGGCTTGATCTCCCTTATGAAGGGGTACGTAGGCAACCCGATCAGGTTCAGCCATGGTTTTCAAAAAAAAAAAAATCAGCATGCTAAACACCGAAGAACCTAGGATCAACTTTCAAATAATACCTTTTAGAAATACATCTTTTAATAATTGAAGAAGCATAGTAAAAGACTTGCCAGATCATCCATTCAAATATTTCAAATGGAATAAATGCACCATAAAAAAAAATCTTCATAAAATTCTTACAATCTGGATATAGTTCTTTATCACAATCTTTCAGCAAGTTATGATACCGAGTTGTGTTATCTTCAGAGTCTATAGATTCCTCAACATGTATAGATTCAGTAATAGTATGCTTATCACCTATTGGAGCTCCTTCTTGCTCTCCACGAAAATCTGTTAAATTTCTAATATTATGTTTAAGAGCATCTCTGAGTAGGCCCCTCATATCATCTTCTATAACAGATTCTGTCCATGTTACTAGATCCAATACTAGCAGTTTGTTCCATAATTAAGGGTTGGTTAAATGAAGATGACAATTTAGACTCTCCATGAAATATCCATTCTGCATAATCCTTCAGAAAACTATTCCTTACCAAATGTTCTTCAATAATTTTTGGAGCCATAGCAAAATAATTTATACATTTTGACATGGACAAAAAATATTCTCATTCATTTCAGATTTTTCAGAAGCAAATTTAACGAAATTCTGAACTCCATTCAAATATTCAGCACTGAATTTCGACTTATTTATCCAACTTTTATCCATTCTATTAAAATACTAATTGAACTGCAACTAATATAAAAATAATAATAAACATAATTAGGGTATGAATCACCAATATGAACTCATGGTATAAAAAAGGGATATTGATCCATTGCATTATTGTTGCATGTGTCACTAAAAGTAGTCATATTAAAGTGAAAGGGTGCTATACTAAATCCAATCCTTAGCCTGAGGCCTCATGAATCATCAACCTTTACAAACACCGAGGATAGGTCATTCTGAAAAATCATCGGCATGAGAACATAGAGGCATCAATGATCTCATAGGCCATTTTAAATAATCTTTTCAAACAATTATTAAAAAAAATTAAAAAGAAAGGGAGACTAAGCCATAGTGGAACACATAACTCATGGTGGAAGTTAGCATATAGAAAAACTTGCTTTATGTCACATAACTCATGGTGGAAGCTTTTGTTCAGATGATGGATTTGACAATTGAAGCTAGCATACAGAAAGCATCTAATAAGGTGTCTCAAGCATGACTCTAAAAGAGCAACTACTTCCACCATAAGTCTGAAGTGAGTTAGTCTGTCTAATATCTAGGAAATGTCGACCTTGAATTGGAAATGCTATGAAAGCATCTACCTCATTCCAATGCATTCCTATAATCCCAACCCATAGCTTAAAAATCTATAAACAAGAGCTTGTGATGAGGAACCATGACAATTTTACAAGAGCTATTAACTACCAAGCATTGTGACTTTACAATTGACAGGACATACAAGTGTAAAATCAATAATTGAGTTTTCCTTTGATCTTTTCTTGGATGTTTTGATCTTTTGCCAGAACAAAGAATAAGAATAAAAAAGCTTTTGCTACTCATGAATTATACCTAGAAATATAAATATTTTATTTTTCCTGAAGAAAACAAAAGGAAAAGATGCCTGATTGAAAGCAAAGCGATGAAATATTTCAGAGAGTTTTGAAGCTTTAGCATTCATTATTCTTTGCAATGTACTTGTTTATTAAGTGCCCAAATGAGCTGTTCCTCCTTAAAACTACAGGTAACTTGGGATGTGGCTACCTTTGCCATTTAATTCTTCGAATAAATGAAAAAAATAAGGAAGTTACCCATGTGACTTACAAAGTGAAGGATGATAGTACTCTATTCTAAAAAAAATGATTGCATTCTAAGAATGATGAATTTGATGTAGGTACCCAAAGTTTCGAAACATCTCGCATTGGATCATTTGCTTTCGAAGGTTCCAATAGAACAAAGAGACGCAGAAGAGATATGTGGCATGTGGGAATGGTGAGGTTTCAAATGCCAGTTTTTCGACAAACAAAGCAAAGACATCTTCTTGCACAGACTAAACTAAAACCATACGGAATCACAACTTACACCCATAAAGGTTTTCGAATCCAAGACATGAAGACAAGGAAAGCTAGGGGAAAGGTACTTAGTTTTCAAGTGATCGGTTCAGCATTGTAAGGAAGGGCATCTTGATAAGCAGTGCCTTCCAGCTTTGGATGCTGGGACATGCACTTCATGGGAAGCATCACCCTGATACGGATGAAATCAAGGGATCATCGCAGACAAAAAGTAAGATGTAGGATCAGCAATGGGACCAACCCAATTCCCAAGCCCCCCTCTTTCCTTACTGGTACCCCAAACCCTACTCTTTTTTTCACATCCCCCTTTCGAAGCAGATATTCGTAGCCCAAACCCTACTCTTCGCTTTGGGTTGCTAAGCTCGCTTCAACGCCTCGACTAAGGAAGGAGAGAAGATGGGAATCGAAAAAGGGGAAGAACATAATACCTCTAGAGCTCTCCCGGTCGGCGTCGCAGAGGAGGGAGGAGGAGAGTAGGTTGCGGACGCATGGTCGCTCGGTGCTGGAGAGGAGAGAGGAGGAGAGGGGGTCGGGCGAGCATTAAAAACAAGAAGAAAACAAAGAGGAAGAGAGGAGGCTTACCTTAGACGAGGGCGAGATCGACGGCAGCGGAGAAGCAGAATCTTCGATCGCCGATCGAGGCTTAAGACGGAGGTGAGATCAGTTTGATGTCGGCGTGCAGCTAGGGCATCGACCGAGAGAGGATGAGGAGAGGGGGCCGGGTGAGCGGTTTGGAGGATTTTATGCTTTTTAACGGTGCTTTTAAGCGTCATCGTTTCTAAATTTTTTAACGACATTTTAAAGTGTCGTCGTTTCTCGAGCTTTTCCGACTTTAGGCAGAAACATCGGCAAAGGTTGGCGCTGAGCCAAACTGTCTCGACACTTCCCCCTAGCATCGGAAAAATAGAGTCGGAAAAACTCACATTTCCTATAGTGACATGGAGAGGAGGAGGAGAGATAGAGGTTACTATGATGAGGAATCAGAGTTCAAAGAGGAGCCCTTCCATGCTCAAAGGTTTGAAGGCCAGAGAGACTACATGGATAGGAGAGAAGATAGAAGTCCATTTGTGGGTAGACATGAAGGACGAGTTGCTAAATCTAAAGAGAGTATTGTTAGGGATCCACGGCTTCAGGTGAGGGGCCAAGGACACCCACACTTGACTTCTCAAGCTGCAATAGCAAGGACACCAAAACTTTGCACCCGCAAGCGACATCGAGTAGCATAGAAGGTGCTGGACACATTTGCAACCAGCAACCCATGGAGATTGAGGAATTCTCCCGAGAAGAGCATCAAGCCACCGGCCAAGAAAATGTACCAGATGATTGCAGCAAAGAGGAGGATGATACAACAAAACCTGCAACAATAAGCCATGAAAAAGCCCTGCGACTAGGGGTGGCTAATGCAAGGGACTTGAAACAGGAGATCATCAAAGAGATGGAAGATCATGTTGGTGCAACACTTAGCAACAGCAACTTACAGGCTTGTGACTATGACCAAGAGGCAATCATCCTTGATGTCCGGGCACAAGAAATCTGCAAAAGAATTGAAACAACTATTGATGGGGTTGCACCATTCAGAATACAAGAAGGACTGATCTTCTACATGTTGTATGTCCATATGCCTATTATTCCTAACTTTAGCAGGGACATATTTGGGCACTTTTCAACAGCAAAAAATATGGACATCCCAAACAACTTCACTCCTACATCCAAGTAAAGCATCTTTCCTATGGGAAAAGGATGATGACTCGACAAGGGATAATCTATTGGGGCAACATGCCGAAGATTATCATGGCCCAGCGGTACCTCAACCATATCCTTGAGGACAAGGATATTTTTCAAGAAAGGGGGAATGATGAGGACTCCATCAAATTTCACCGTGGCGGCCCCAAGCCAAGCAAGATTCGCCACATGCACGAAGGCTTGGATGAGTACATCTTCGGCGGAGGGACATATTTCGGGCAGTTGAGTTTCTTAAAGGCTAGCCTAAGCTCAGCCGAATCAAGGGCAGCCTCAGAGAGCATGGCCCTAACACGCCCGCCGGCATCGATAGGCCAGCCCGTACGCACGCCTGAATACTAAACTCTGCACATGTGTCATTCAAATTCAAATGCTTGCCACGCACACAAGTGCCACAAGTGCATGGACCACTCTATTCAGGGGTGACAATCATGGGTGCCATTCAAATTCAAATGGCCGCCATGCGCAGAAGCCACGTCATCAACCACGCGCATGGACCACTCTATTCAAGGATGAGAATCATGGCTGTCATTCAAATTTAAATGGCTGCTATTCAAATTCAAATGGCCGCCATTCAAATTTATATGACCGCCATGCGAGTAAGTCACGTCATCAACCATGCGCATGGACCACTCCATTTAAAAGTGATAATCATGGGTGCCCAAAATTGCAGCCTTGATGTGCACCAAATGGAGCACTCTAGAGGGGCCAAGTGTCATCCAACGAGGACTCTTCGTGAGGGCATGATTCAAGGCTACATCATTTGAATTTATATCCTTTCCATTGAATGTTTGAATTTGAATTTCGAATTGCTTTTGTATTAGGTCTATATAAGAGATAGGATAGGGTTAGTGAGGACATCTTTTGGCATTTGTATTTCCACCTAAGAGTGTGTCGGCCTATTGGCTTGAGAGGCCTTGTGCCTATGTATTTCGGCCTTAGGTTTGTCTAAGGCTTGGCTAGTGTGGGATAAACCAATCTCCGCTAGATTGGGCTAGTTTGGGATAAACCAATCCCCGCTAGATTGGGCTAGTGTTGGGATAAATCAATGTCCCACTAGATTGTTCTTGTTCTAGTTTTCTTGAAATCGAATCAACAATCTTTCCTCTCATTGTTCTTAGCTTGTAAGTTGATTCAACTTGTGCAATCATCGGGGTAAGCTGCAGCCAGTAATCCCAATCCTTGGACAAGGATTCCAATGGTATCGATCTTCTTGTGCAAGCCTTGGGGTAAGCTACAGCCAGTAATCCCGATCTGTGGACAAGAAGTACAAGAAGTTTCAATCAGCAAATCCATCGGCATTGCCTAAGTTCGGTCGAGAAATCATCTAAATCCAAGAAGGACGCCAAGGTCAGCGGCCAAGGCATGGATAGGCTTGGTGTGGGCAGCAGTCGACCGATGCGCCCCACCAAACTACAATTTGCTTCTTAATGCTTTAGTATCAATTTAACTCAGACCAGAATCAATTGCATCAAGCAGGCAAAAGTAATCTCAAGAGCAAATCATAAAGCAAATTTCGATATAGAGATCGACAGCACCTATCTTTTTGCAGCAACCAAAACAACAAGCCATTCAGCTATATCATTGAAGATAATCATCTTAATCTACATGTAAGTAATTTTACCTTCCATATCGACTAGCATTTTTTTTGTACCGCGTTTAACAAATTTATTCAATAACATCTGCATGGGACAAGTACCCTGGATTACAGGAGCGAATGAAAAGGAACAAAGAAATAAGTCCTTCCCCATGCAAGTCTTCTGCCGAAAGAGTATTTACAATTGATAAGATAAATAGGAATTTGAGCTTGTTAAGACAATATTAAATGGAGTAACTGTCCCAAATATTTGAATGATTTTTCGGTCTCCTCCAAGTAATGCTTCTTCTCTTCTCTAGACCAGCTCTAGGCAAGGCAATAAAGAGACGTCCCCTTGTTAAATATATAAAGTGCACGGTATTCATGCCAGAAGTTACATCCAGAAGCTCTGGGCAAGGCAATAGAGACGTTCCCATGTGAAAGCTTAATCAAGCAGTGAATGGGTTATGGGCCTGAAAACTCCTCACAAACAGATAATCCGAGTTTCTTGCGGGCTGCGACTGCGGCCTGTCGGACTATGGGCCTAAACAGGTAATCTGAGTTTGGGTCGGGTCAGATCGGGTCGTTGGATAAACAATCCAAAATTGATCCCAAAAAATTGGTCGGGTCAAAATTGGGTTGACCCAGATCCAACCTGAAAAACATAATAGGTCCAATTTTAAAATTCGACCCGAACCCACAGATCCTCTAAAATGGGTCGAGTCGGGTCTAATTAAGTCGGGTCACGAGTCAATCCGATCCATTTGCAGTTTTACACGTGTGCAACCAGATCTGCTTGCCTGCCACCCCTTCTAGACATCAAGAACGAGGAGGGTCCCCTATCCTCAAGCCTGAAAGCCTTTAGGACTTCATGATGGCTGGGTAGGCCATCTCCTGAACACCTTCTAAAATTCGCTCAGGACAACTTTCTCGACACACGGCATCATTTCAGGAGCCCAACATGCTGCCAGCATGTCTGTGTGGGATGACGATTAACGACCGATGATGATGGTGCATTCCACCGTGATGAGATGATCAAGGTGGAGGTGGGGGCGGTCGCCGAGTTGGAGAATTTGCTTCTATAGATGATGGTGGCGAAGTCGGTTCACAGGCATAGGTCCGGCTAAGACAGCATCTCAACCATCGATCTCAAGAATTCTGGTGAGTTTATTCAATATATTTTTGAGTCTATTCAATATATTTTTAAAATCTAATAGCATGCATGCATGCATGCATGCATATATGTATATATGTATGTATGCATGTATGTATGTATGCATGTAATATGTGTACAATGAATTGAGAACCGTTTTCTTCAAGGAAGGACGTTGTTTTTTATCAGTATTTTGGGAACTAGCATGATGATCTATCTAATCATAATTTTTTTATAGCCATTTAGGATTTTGTTTTCCAGCAATAATAGATGCAGAATCCCATTTGAGAATTTAGGATTTTGATCCTCCTGTTTCGTGATATGATCTACGTGCCAAAATATGGATGTACATGACATGATGCCAAAATAGGGCATAAGATTGCTGAAGGCTCTTCCAATATCTTATCAAATAAGAAAAGTATTTTCTTTAAAGAAAGACCATATGCACCACGTACTCATTAGATTCTTTCACAATAAGACTTTTGAAGCTAAGTAATGCATTAGAACTACCCATATATTGGCAGCCCTAATTCTCTATTTGGTACGAAAGATGACCGAAGAAAACATGGTTAGAAGAGGAAGGATGTATGAGAGAGAGGATATATGAGTCTTCCATCCATCCTTCTATATGTTTGGTGAAATATGGAATGATGGATGGGAACAATTCCATCCTCTATTTAGTAAAAGACGGGGAAAGAGAGAAAGTCTAGATAGAAAAAGAAATAGGAGAGAGAGAGAAAGGGGGAGGGAGAGAGAGAGAGAGAAAATATAGCTCTCTCTAGCCAAGAAAGAGGAAAAGAGAAAAGGTGAATACGGTGGTTCCTGGAGTCAGGAGATCCATGATTGGCCAATAGGTGGTTGGTGGCCGGTGGCGACTGGTGGCTAGCGGTGACAAAACACATCAAAATAGGGGTTCCGACTCTTTAAACCATGGATCCAACGCATCACAGTGGCCGAAGCTCCGACCACAACTTGCAGCCACTGCGAGGGAATAAGGAAAGCCTCTGGCGACAAGCGTCGATGACGCAGGCAGCCAGAATCAGAAAAAAATAGGGTCGATTCTCAAAAATAGAGAAAAATATGGTGTCACCCTTTGCCTCCAAATTCTGACGATCACCAATCGGAATCGAGATTTCAAAAGGTTCGAAAGAAAGAAGAGATGAGTAACTCAAAGGTGGTAGGGTCCTTATTAGTTTTCTGGCAGTGATTCGCTATGGCAGTGCAAAGGCAATCGATGCTCAAAGAGAATAATTGAGAAAAACGCCGACGATGAACTCCAATCGAGGCCGGTTCTCCAGTGAGTATGAGAGAGGAGTCGGGAAGGCTTTTAAGTAGGCGTAGGGCGACCAAAATCCAACCTAGAGTTAGATTCCGTCTTGTGATTTCGGAGAGAAAGAAGACTCCCATCGGGAGTCCTTCTCTCCAGGCAAATCCACGGCATGTGTCGATTTCTTTCTTTCTTTTTTTCTTTTTTGCTTGGGCCAAATAATCTAGGTCGGTCAAATGAACCATGACATCTTGGCCAAATAATCAAATACTTTTATTATTAGAGATAGAGAAAAAGAGAGGAAAGGGGATAGAGGTTTATGCAGAATGGAAATAAAGGATGTGCCTTCAGGATTGCTAGTTTCATAAAGTCTCCATAATTAAATTGCTCCATGACATCTTGGCTATTTAGTTTTGTTGCCTGCCTAACATGGGATAAGTATTAAGATGAGCAGCGTCAATAACGAGTGTGTTAGGCTGATACAGAAGAAGATGAATAAAAGAGTCAAAAAATGAAGGTAATTTTAATAATATTTATCGAATATATATGGCTTTTAATGATAATAGAGAAAGAGGGGGACCTAAAATTATACCAAAAATTATCAAGAACCCAATTCTCGGTAATCTTCTGCATTTCAAAAGAAATCCGCACCTCTAATGCTCCCCCGTATTTGCTCGCTCCATATGCATGCTTGGTGATAGCGCGAAGGCTAATGTTTTGTATACTTGTTTTCAACACGTACTATGATTTTTTTTGGTTTAAACCATCGGGTTTAAGTCGCTATTAAGATTTAAGAAGCATGGTAGCGGTATCGGTTTAGGAATACCCATGTTGGCCAAAAATTTTCTTGTGATTTTTACTGCATTTTATATGTAAATATTAATTTAAATAATTTCCTTTTAATTTGTTTGTTACCGGCCGTTGGATTTAGATCCAAGTGTCAAATCTTGCTGAAGTCATTACCCCTTTATTCAGGACAGTGCGCAGATTCCGCTTGTCGGTTTCCAGCCCATATAAAAATCCGATGTACCCCACAACAAAACCCTAATCCGGCCATCGATTTCCATTTACCCCACCTCTCTTTCTCTCTCGCCTCCCCTTCCGTCCCGGCGCCGATCGCCTATACCTCGCCGCCGGCAATTTCCTCGGCCTCCGAAGCTCTCCATTTTCCCCAATCAATAGGTCAGCCTCTCCCTCCCTCTCCGTTCCAATTGAATTAGGGTTTTTCTTCCCGATAGGATTTCAATGTTCTTCTTTGATTATTCTCTTGATTTAGGGTTCTTGGCTAACTTCTTGGCCAAGAATTGAAGAAAGGACGGGCGGCGACATGTTGGAGGTTGCGGCCCCCGCCGTTCCCGTCAAATATAAGCAGCGGAAGGTGTCCGCCATCCGGCAATGGCCCAAAGGATGCGGCCCCCTTGCTACTGTGGCGAATCCGAAACCCATCACGGAGTTGGAGGCTTCTGTTGAATTGGACCGCATTGGGGTATCAAATTCCAATAAGAGGCCTCGGCCTGATGACGCCGTCGAGTTGCCGGCGGTTGGGGAGGAGGAGGCGGCTCCTTTGGAGCGGGGGGATAAAGTCGGATCATTGATGATTTTGAAGCAAGAGGCGGCAGAATTGACCAGCATGGCGGAAATTTTGGAACCTAAAGATGTGAATTCATTGAAAGGTTTGGAATATCTTGGAGATGAAACCAAGAAGGAAGAGATGGGAGCAAAAATTTTTCCTGAACCAGTTGGAATTGTTCATTCAAGGACATATCCTCCTCCAAAAAGGAGAATGATCTCTGCAGTGCGGGATTTTCCTGTTGGTTGTGGTGGAAATGCTCCTCTGATGAGCAAAGAAGAGGCCTTAGACATTGTGCCCACAGATCCTTGCAAAAACAAGAGTGTGGATGAAAAGAGGAAATGTTTGGTGAATCAGCAGCTGATGATGGAAGATCCAGCAAAGGTTGTGTCTGCTGATGAAGTCGTTGATAGCTTGGTGAAAAGAAACGATTCGGAGAAGATCCAAGAGGATGATCAAGAAATTATCGATGATGGTCAAGCTGCACCTGCTAAGGGCAATATCTTGGACAGGGAGAAGCAGCATGTGGTGAAGCAGCCATTAGCAGTCGAAGTTCCAAACATGGATGCATATACTGATGAGGCTGTTGATGGCATGGTGAAAAGGAATGATACCAAGAAGATTCAACAAAGCAATCAAGAAACTAGCAGTGAAGCCCATGATAAGCCTGCTTCTGCTTTATCTAAGGGAAAGAGCATGGATGGGATGAAGATGCCTGTGGTGAATCCCTCATTGGCTGTCAAAGGCTTAGATAAGGCTATACCTACTAAAAAAGTTGATAATGAGCGAAGAGGCCATGATTATAAGCTAAACCAGGAGACATTTAAAGAAACCAGTGACAAGTTTCAAGCTAAAACTGCTTTGAAGAGTTGCATGAAAGAGGATATCTTGACAGAACATCGCGAGAAAAAAAAATTATCTGAAGCAGCATATGAGAGAAAGTCAGAAGGCTGCAACATGAAACTAGTCAATGAGAACCTTCAGATTGCAGGAGCGCAAAAGAGAAAGCCATCTAGTCTGGTTGAAAGGTCGCAGTTTGGAGAAGACAGGAAATCAGTGGGGAAAGCAGTTGACAAGTTGTCTGCGAAGCTTCAGAAGGATAATAAGAATATTAAGAGAAAGTTCCCAGACAAACAAGTGAATGAAGACTGTGGTACAAGTGCTCAAAGTCAAGAATATGAGACATTGGAAGCTCGTGGGGATAGGTTAATCGTGCAATGTCTGTTGGCAGCTCAGAACTGTCCATGGAGGCATGGCAGAAAGTCTCATGCATCCCTTTCTGTCACACCAAGAGGAAAAGTGAAGAAAGAAGAAAAAATGTTGAGCAAGAAATTGGCTTTGAAAGGACCAAAGGAGAAGGAAGATTTAGTGCCTCGAAGCGAGGAAAATGAAAAGGCCCTAACTATATATAGAATACCTAATGAATTCAGTGTCACCATTACTCCTGTAATTCCTTCTAATTGGAATAACAACAATACTGGTAGTGAAGACATTACTGCTCGGCATAAAGTTAAGAAAGCTCTGCGTTTGTTTCAACTGGTCTGCAGGAAGCTCTTGCAGAATGAGGAATCCAAGTCAAAGCAGATAGGCAAGGTTAAACGGGTCGACCTGATGGCTTCTGGTATTCTCAAGGAGAACAAAGAATGGGTGAACACTGGTGAGTCAATCTTAGGAAATGTTCCCGGAGTTGAAGTTGGGGATGAATTCCACTATAGGGTGGAGCTGTCAATTGTTGGCATCCACCGTCCATTTCAAGGTGGTATTGATTCCGTGAAGTTAAATGGTAAACCTGTGGCGACAAGTATTGTGGCTTCTGGAGGTTATCCTGATGACACGGACAGTTCAGATGCAGATGTCCTGATATATTCTGGTGCAGGAGGAAACCCTGGAGGAGGAGACAAACAAGCAGGAGATCAGAAACTTGAACGCGGCAATTTGGCATTAAAAAACAGTATAGACTCGAGGACTCCTGTGAGGGTCATTTATGGTTATAAAGAGTCAAAGGGAAGCGATTCCTATGATGCAAGGGCAAAGATAATCTCAACCTTTACATATGATGGATTGTATTTTGTGGAGAGATATTGGCAGGAGAGAGGGCCTAATGGCTTTTTAGTTTTCAAGTTTCAATTAAGAAGGATGCCAAATCAGCCAGTAGTTGGCCTGCAAGAAGTCAAAAGGTCAATGAAGTCCAAAGTACGGGAAGGCTTACGCTTACGCGATATATCTGAGGGAAAGGAAAAGATACCTATTTGCGCAATCAATACAATTGATGATGATGAGCAGCCACCACCTTTTAAGTATATAACCAAGACCATATACCCTTCATGGTATGTCAAGACTCCTCCAAAGGGTTGCGACTGCACAGGTGGCTGCTCGGATTCTAATAAGTGTGCTTGTGCAGTTAAAAATGGAGGTGAAATTCCTTTTAACTTCAATGGTGCTATCGTGCAAGCAAAGCCCCTTGTTTTTGAGTGCGGTCCCTCCTGCAGGTGCCCTCCATCATGCCATAACAGGGTCAGCCAGCACGGCATCAATATACAACTAGAGATTTTCAAAACGAGATCAAGGGGTTGGGGGGTGAGATCTATAAACTCCATACCATCAGGAAGCTTTATATGTGAGTATGTAGGAGAGCTGCTTCAGGATACAGAAGCTGAACGGAGGAACAATGATGAGTACCTGTTTGATATAGGTCATAACTATGATGATCAGTCTCTGTGGGAAGGCCTCCCTAGCCTTATACCAGGCTTGCAGTCTAGTTCAAATTGTGAGACAGTTGAGGATGTAGGTTTCACCATTGATGCAGCTAAATATGGAAATGTGGGAAGATTTATTAATCACAGCTGTTCACCCAACCTTTATGCACAAAATGTTCTTTATGACCATGATGACAAGAGAATGCCACACATAATGTTCTTTGCTGCTGATAATATTCCTCCATTACAAGAGCTAACATATCACTATAATTATATGCTAGATCAGGTTCGTGATTCAGAGGGCAACATAAAGCGGAAAGATTGTTATTGTGGCTCAGCTGAGTGCAGTGGCAGGCTCTATTAAGATTGACTTTTTTGTTTGATATTCAACTTATTTCATGGCAGAATCAAGTTTTCTACATTCTCTTATGCATCACAAATGGATATAATCATTCTGTGATGGTTACTGGACCTTGGGGGCCAACTGAAATTTGTGATTACATTATCCATCTGCAGCAATGAATATGCTGGAACTGGTTTTGTTGTTGATCTGATAATTTTGCAGTTGTTTCAGATCTCGGCCTCCAAGATGCCTACAGAAGGTACCGCATTGCTGAGACTGATGTCTAGTCATGCTTTCTGTATTGTTAGTCAGTCGTTCTTTCTATTTGTTGTACTGAGATTAAAAAAAAATGCTGATTGTAAATGACAAATGTGTTGTCTTCTTGGCATCAATGCACCTCTGTGGATCTATTGCTTTTTTATCCTCATTTGACTGGATTTCTCTGGGGTATGCAATTTCATTTGCTCCTTCATGGTATTCATCTGCATGAAATAACCATTGTCTATACTTCCTATTTGTTATTGATGAGTCTTCTAGGTTTTACATTAGTGTGATTTTTAACATTTTACCCTTTTTCCTAAGAGTGGGAGGGGGTAGAGACTCTATGCATTTTATTGGATGAAGATGGGAAGTGAGAATCAAACTCTAGAGATTTTACAACTTGGCATGCTGCTCCTTTTTTATTTTGTCTCTTAATGTTTGTAACCTATTTTATATGCTAGTGTGTTTGCATACCTAGGCCTTCCATCAGCAGTCTTTGTTATTGCATCTGCTTAACCTACTTTTAGGCTAGGTTGTCAAAAGCAATAGTCACCCTTTAGGCAATAGGAGCTCATATGATCTGAGGTTCTATGCATCAAAAAGTTGCCTGCCTATAGAAAGCAAGGCACTTATTTACAAAAAAATTCAATAAATGCATTGTAGGTAAATACTGTATCTACAAACAACAAACATCATAAAATTAATCACTCGAGTTTCAACATCCCAAATTGTAATCATTGAGAACATGAAATATCACGTTCTACAACTTCAAAACATAAGATCAAAATAACACATTGCATAATGTGTTTTTAAAACAACAAACAGAAAAAAGTTAAAACAACTTAATTCTAAAGTAGCTACAAAGTTATGGCATCAAAATACCACTTTAAAACATTCTAAGAAAAACATGGCAAGATAAAAGACATACTAGAGTTTCTTCAAGCTTTTGAGCATTATCACAATACTCATCACATGAACTCTCATCACTTCCATCTCTGCCAGATTTATAATCACCATTCTCCTCATCTCTCTCCTTTGAATCAGCGTCCTCCATTAGCCCTTCATTTATATTGGCTAGACCAAAGCGCCCCTCAAAGCAAAGTTAATGCGACTCCTAAAAGAAGGGCATAAAGGGGATATGAACAATAGTACTGGAACTGGAGAACCAGTTGTGCAGATGCCTCTTGCTTTTACCCAAGTTCTCACCTAGGTGTCTCCTTTCTAAACCCACCTCACTTAGGGACTGTTAGGTGCTTCAAGGTTGTTGTGCCTTGCCGGAGCCCCTAGGTGGGTGTCTGGAGTGCCTTTGACAATGCTGCTTATAGAGTCTCTCATATAGACTAAATTCTTCATTTGCCATTATGGGAAGCTAATTGGGGAATGTTGTTGCTAATAGGCTTTATAACATGAGTGTGTTTTCTTTCTTTTATTCCCATAACTTATGGAATTTATGATGTGGTCATTTAAATTATAAGCGTTGATGTTTGTCCATACTACTAGATTTGTGATGCATTGCATGGGGCAGCCTCATTAATTGATAAAACCCTCCAATGCTAGAACCACTATTTTTTTGTTAGTCTTATTTTTGATATTTTATGCATATTAGTCTTGGCTTGCTGCACTTTACTAGGAATTTGCAATTATGCTTTAATGTGGATTATCCAATCTGCATGAAGGGATGGGTATTACTTTCATAACTATTTTCCTGTATACCAAGGCACTTTACCAGTTCTTTTCTTTCCTAGCTTACCTTCATATCAGGGTGCTGATGAGTGCATTTACTGAGTGCCTTCTTTATTATATTCTTGAAGTTGCTTATCCTGTTCTTTTTGCCTTTCTTCCAATCCAATTTTGGGCATGGTAGATTTAATTATGAGAAAGCCAAGTAATCGTTCAGCTAATATAAACTTTACGGATGTCTTTGCTTAATTTATTACTACAATGTGTTTTATTTGCTTTAAGTCCACTTGCTGGGAAAAATTAAACTCACTTTACCAGTTCTTTTCTTTCCTAGCTTACCTTCATATCAGGGTGTTGATGAGTGCATTTACTGACTGCCTTCTTTATTATATTCCTGAAGTTGCTTATCCTGTTCTTTTTGCCTTTCTTCCAATCCAACTTTGGGCACGGTAGATTTAATTATGAGAAAGCCAAGTAATTGTTCAGCTAATATAAAGTTTACGGATGTCTTTGCTTATTTATTACTAGAATGTGTTTATTTGCTTTAAGTCCACTTGCTGGGAAAAATTAAACTCACTTGATCTGATCTTTATAAAGTTATCTTTGGATATTTCTGAAATTCTTGTGATTTAAGCCTCTTTAAGCACCTAAGTCACTCCCCTCTCTACAAAGCTCCATCTTTGGCCCTTCTAATCCTACATTAGCTTTTGTCCCTTGTGCTTTCCTATGCCTCCCGTTACTCAGGTTAGCACAAAGCTGCGTGCTATTGACCTGTCCGGGGAAGTCCCTCCATTGGTTCAGTTCCCATCTTTACCTCAGTATGAAAGGACAAGTTGAGTAAACTACATGATACTTAGGTTTTGCACCAAAATAGGACAAGTTAATGAAAACAATTTGGATGACATATTTTCATGCAAGAATGACGTGGAGGAAGCTTGTCTAAAGAGATGGAATTGAACTATGCTAAGGTTCAAATAAGATTAGAGAAAGACCAAGAAAAACATAATGGGAGTCATGGAAAAGATTTATTGCTTAAAAAAGAGAACCTTGCATTAGTTAGAAATAAAGTAGATGGAGCTGGAAATGGTTGGGGCTCAAGTTTGGCCACCCTATCCCTAAGCTTGGTTCAAATAAGCTCGAAACTTTTATAAACACTGAGCCCAAGTGTTGATCGAGCTCCATCCAAATGTTTTAGTTCAAGCTTCAAGCTAGGCCTAAGCTCCAAACTTTTCTAAGCACCAAACCCAAGCCTAGCTTGGGCCTTAGATCAAGCATGAACCAATACCCGTCTAAGCCCACCATTGTCCAACTGCATGAGGCAGCTCAGGTGCGGAAGATGAAGGCACATCTTTGATCAAGAGGTTTTGGCCAAATGTGCATTTTCAATAAGGTGCTTCAACTTCATGCAAGGGAATGGTAGCTTCCACCAATGGTGCAAGCAATCTTATCCATCCCTCTTACAATGTGCTAAGGTATCATCTATCAATGTGTAGTTGGGGGGAGTGTCCTTGCCAAGGACCAAACCAAGGGCTGAGCCAAGGGTAGGGTCAAGGACAAAGTCAAGGGCTGGACCAAGGATGGAGGTGAAGGGCTTTGGGTAGAACCAAGGGTTGAGGTGGAGAGAAAGGGCTTAGCTGCTAAGGACAGAGCTAAGGAGTTGAGCGTGGAGAGGAAGGACTGAAAGCAGAACCAAGGGGCCGAGGGTAGAGCGAAGCCAATGGTCGAGGATAGGTGATGGTTGGGTGGCATGTGGAGGATGTTCTGTACAGAAGGTGATGGGTGGCCATCAATGAGGGAGGGCTTGGCCAAATCTAGGGTATTCTAACAAAGCCTTGGAGAGACTGGAAGCAAATATAGATCGTCCATCAAAATAAAATGGATGGCTGCACTATATTTCATTACATTTATATAAATATATACCATTTAATACCATTTGGGTTCCTTGCCAAGCTTGGGTCAAGCTAGGGATTGCTCAAGCCAACTGGAATTTCATTCGGGCCGTAATTTATCGGTCCTGATATAACCTGAAGTTTGAAAATTTAGAGACTGGGCCTATCTTGAAAATAGCCTGCCAAGATAGGCTTTGGTCTAGATTAGGTCCATTTCCATTCCCTAGGATGGATAAAATCAACCATGTACATCAAATGGAAATTTTGACATTTTAACCATGAATCTCAGCTTGCAGAAAAAATTGAATCAATTTTTGCCATTGCTTGGTCTTGATGAGTTTCTCTATTGAATTACTTGATAATAACATTACGCATCGGAAAAGTTAAAGGATAAGAAGGGGCTATGTAGTATGCATGGAAGTTACACATCCTTTTGAGGAAAGATCCTTGATGCTTCTTTTAGAGCGAGCCTCAGCTTAATGGTAAGGTTGCTCAATTATGACCTAAGTGTCGTGGGTTTGAAATACGGAAATAATTTCTTTGCATGTAGGGGTAAAGCTGCATACATCTGACTCTCTCCAAACCCTGCATGATGAGATTCTCATGCACTAGACATCTATTTTATCCTTGATGCTTCTCCCTTTGTTGCTTTTTCCCCTTCCAAGATTAAAGATGGTAATGTGGTGGATTGAGGATTTGTAACTAAGTGCATACTCTTTTTAAACTGCTCTTTGAAGTGTCTGTGTTGTTTTTTTTTTTTTTTAACGTAGCTATCAAGGATTTTGTGATGCTTATACTATTAGTTGGAATAACAAGGATTTATTGTTTTTGTATTTCATTCTTTTGAGATAAAATCAGTGTAGAGGATTGTCATTGTTACTTCTTTTTGGGATAAGCTTGGGCTTGAGATGGTGGATTCAGTCGGTACATGGATAGGTTGCAAGGGTGAGACCAAACTCCCCTCCCCCCCCCCTCTTCCACCACTAATGAACCATAGCTTTGAGAGCCTTCGAGGTCCCTCTTGTCTATCCTCTTCACTGTCTCTGCCTCGTGACGCCCAAGGTAAGCCTTTGTCTCTGTCCTTGTCCCCATCACGAAGCCTTGGCCTCTTTCTCTCACCAGATCCGGACGGCTTGAAGCAGCTTTGAGCCCTCACGAAGCCCTCTATGTCGTTGGATGCTTTAGCCTTGGTCTCTCTCTCCGGTTAGTTCAGACACCTCAGCCTCTCTCCCCTCCTTTCTCCCCTCCCTCTCCTTCCTCTCTCCTTCTCCCTCCCTCTCTTGCTCTCTTCCTCTCACTGCTTCTCCCTCTCCCCTTCCCTCTGCTTGTTTTGGTTTGCTCCGACATAATATAGTACAGACTCGTACTATACCGAACCGGTTGCCTGCTAGTGTGAGTCTCGATACCGGTCTGGCAGACCTTGATGAGACAATGATAGAAAAGGGTTGCTTGGCTTGGCACTTTCTGTTTGTAGACCTAGGAAACACGTTTTGGGCCAAGTGATTGACAGTTGACAGAACACTCTGTTAGAAGTATATATGATATCTATTGAGGGAAGATAGAATTCAAAACTACAGGTGTCCGTTTTCCCCGTTAACATCTCCCTCTTGAAGATTTCAATCTAGATGGTAAGGGTTATGTGATTTATATGCTTTTGAAGGCTTTGGAAGTATGGGGTGCTAAGATTTTTAGAATTCCTATTTTGATTGATTTTTTAGTGGAGATGAAGGAAAAGGTTGCTATATTAGTAGACTTCTATTGCTTATATTGCCAATTTGAGTTTGAATGAGCTTTTTGGTCTCTAGGGATATTTGGTAGGGGGATGCTCCTTTTCAAAATCTAGGCCTTATGGAGTGGAATTTGAGTGTTACTTTGATTGGTGATATGTAGCTTCTCTCCAGGGTTGTGGTCTAGTGTCCTAGGTTCTGTATGTATTTGCAGATGTGTAAACATTGGACTTCAGTATGTTGCTTTGGTCATTGATTGAACAATGACCTGTAGCAGGTTGTTAAAGAGTACTGATTTTCAGATGTGGCATAGTGTTACTTGTGGGTAAACCTGGAAACCATGGCAAGACATTGAACTAGTTGGATTCTACACATTTTTCTATGGGATTGCATCATCTGACCCTTTGACTTAATGCTTTTTGGGTGAACAGAGCTCTTTATATCAACTATTATCATCCTATTTGTTCTCCAGGACTCTTTGAAAGTGAGTGATTTGGAAGGTTGTTGGTTGTATAAGCTTACAGTATAAAGTAGGTTTTCCTACCAGTCAACTTACCATATAGGTCTCATTGCAAACACCTCTCCTGCCTAAATTTGCCTCAGGAGTCTAAGAGTGATTCGGAAGGTTGTTGGGTGCATAAGCTTAAAGTGTAAAGTAGGTTTTCCCACCAGTCAACTTACCATATAGGTCTCATTGCAAGCACCTCTCCTGACTAAATTTGCCTCAGAGACTGCAAAAACAAATTGTTGACCAAGGCAAATTTTGGCATGTAGCAAATAGATCAGCAAAAGCCAGGCTCCAAAGCAAAAGCTACATAGCACCATAGATCAGCAGACAAGTATGTTAAGAGGGTTGCCATCAGGTTGACAGCTGGTCATAAGACCTCAAGGCCAGGCTCTGCTCGAGGCAAAGCTCTGCATGGAGCCTTCTTGGCTTGAAGTTCTGCTCTATAACCAAACCCATGTATGATAGTAACAGGCTTGAAGGAGCAGGATGATGATACACAAAGTCTGACATTCATCTTGGAAATAGTTTGATGTGCTATGTTTTTGCGGGAAAAAAAAAATCGAATATTTATTGATTATTTGCTAGTTACATCTGGATAATTCTTCAACAGATCCAGTCCTAACTGGGTTCACTTCACATATGGTTGCTTCCTCTAGTCTTCTGTGGAGTTAAAATTCTTTGGACTGACCTTTCAGCAACTGTATGGCCTTTGGCAACAGAATTGATTATATTTAGGTGCAAGGACTTCTGCGTATATTTAGGCGCAAAGGCTTCTCTCTATCTCTCTCTTTTACAATATCAATAAGGAAAACTGTGGCAGATCTGCATTGGAAGGACATGGGATACTCTTTTAACTATTTCATTTAGAAATGGAAAGAATATTAATGTAGGTGGTCATTTTGGCTGTGTTTTTTATTTTATTTTTTGCAAGTGCTGATTGTTTCTTTTGCTTCGTTTGTAAACTGGCTTTTGCTTCTTTTGTAAACTGGCTTTTCTGGTGTATAGTGCTATATGGCTTGTTGGTTAAGGACCTTCTCTGCTATCTTTTTATCTCCCTGTTCAATTGTCATATTTTTCTTCTATTGCAGTGGGTTGTTTGCTGGATGTGCTTGCTTGTAGGAGTTAAAGAGTGTTTCTTGGACTTCGGTTCTTTTGTGGTCGTTCTTTGATGCTATGTGATTTTCTGGTTTCTGGGGCCACACTTTTTTTCCGTTGATCTCACCCTTAATTGCTGTGATTTCCTCGTCTTGTTGTTTCTCTTTATTATACCCCTTTTAGTTGAAGTTTCATGCTGCATATGAAAGTTAATTTGAAGTCTTGATGCTCCTCCACCTTGTTCACCATGCTTCCTTTTATTTTTTGCATAATATGACCATTGCAGAAAACTCTTTATGAGAGGTCTTTCAATTAGTTTCTATTTCATCTGCAGAATTTAGACCTTTTTTTCGCGTGCATGTGTGTATGTGTGTGTGTGTGTGTGTGTGAGAGAGAGAGAGAGAGAGAGAGAGAGGCCCACCCGCACTCTGTTTATGTACTCACGGCTGAGCATGTGTATCTGTTCAATTAAACCACAAAAGGAGTTTGGCAGAGCATGTTTGATTGTGAGCTGATGCGACAACCTGGTACAGAGTTTGACAAAAAGGGATATTTCTTTTTTTCTGGTAGAGGATGTTTGTAGGATTTATTATGAGTTCATCCTACAATGATGTATTATTTTTTTAAAAAAAATTGTTCTTTATCAATTTTCTTGGACGTTTTGATTTCCCGTTTCCATTGCTGGATTAGGGAATTTGGCATTAGAATATCTGATCCTTTATTTTTTTCACCTCATGTTATATATCCGTATATCTTAGAGCTTGTTTGGATATTTCTATAGTATTGTGCTAAATATCAAATAGGATTCGTAAATTGGGCTGTTCATTTAAGTGTATCAACAAAATATCACACAATCCAAATCTCCAAGGAAAAAAAGATTTCTATAAGTTTTCCTTTCTTCCTGTAACACAAAGGTTAGACTCTGAGATAGGCTTGGACCGGTTTTTTGAAAATGCAATATGGAGGGGCCAACAAGCCCAATTTTTATAGGATTTTTAGCCCAATTCTAAGAATATTCAAGCAGGCCCTTGGTCATGCCAAGAAGTCAGAAGCTGATGCTTAGTGGGTGAATATATGCAGTAGGATATTGTCTCCAGGGAAACTTGTGTTGGACTGGTTCAGAGTAAATCGTCAAAAGCTCTCTGGCAGTCGAATGGGTTCCTCCGAGTGATAGCATCTTTGGCATCATGACTTGCATATATGCAGTTAATTTATTTTTGTGGGCAATTTTAGGGGTTGAAGCAACACATCAATACTTGTATTGCAGGGCCATATGTGGCATCTGCAAATTTCTCTCTCTTGTTCAGTAAATCTAGTGTCATAAAGCAGCATACAAAGATGTGCTCTCAAATTGCAGACGCACATATTTACTCCTTTTTCGCATAATGGTAGTTACTTGATAGCTTATCCCTTCTCTTATTCATCACAATTATTCTGCAATCTTTCACATTCTCCTATAAATTTAGCTGCCTGTGCTTTCTATGATCACTTAATGAGAACTCAAACCCTTCCGCTCGTTGATAGCATTACAAAGCAGCGTCCGGCAAATTCTGTTTGCTGTCTATTGGCCATCACACCTGCAGATTTGGGCTCAACCATCGATTGTAAAAATTAGATTATATCGCAAAAAATTGAAGTATTTTTACTCGTACCAGTCCTGGCAATGGCTTACATGCAACTTAGGATAGTAGTGTTAGATGCAAGCATCCTGTGCAATTGTTACCAAACTGAATGGTTCAAATCTGGGCAATCTACAACTCAAGATACATGATTCAATCAACTAGGACTAATCATATGCAATTCATGGGGCATGGGTGCGTGATGCCTCTACTTTCCAAGAGAAATCTTGCCTGTCAACTCGAGAAGCATTACTCATTGAACCATTTGCACCCAGTCTCACTACATATGAATGTGGCAGCTGACCCAAAGTCTCTATGTCCATGAAGCTGCTAGCCTGCTATTGCGGCATCAGCAAAAAGTAAGAGTTTGGGTGATCCAAACCCTGAAGTGGGTTAGCTGTCTGCATAATTCTGGTACACGAAGAGGAGGTGATGCAAGGTGGTGTTCTCGTCTGGCTTGGGGCAGGACTGGCCTCCATAATTTCTGGTTTACGATGGTCAGAAGGCTGTTCGATTCGAGTGGTCGACTTCCTTCAGGTCTTGGCGCAAAGCAACCAAGATGGTGCACTGTTTCAATGCAGTTATTGGTAGTGCCATCCCCCGCAGCTCCCGCAACTGGTCCGCCACCGCCCTCCGGCAAGTCTTCCTCCGCATCCCTTCCCTTCTTCTTTCCCTCCAGCAAGTCCTCTACGTTCCCTTTTTTTTTGTATTAGATTGTCCTATTTCAACCAATTCTATCCACACTGGCATCTTTTTGACAGCATGTGCTAGTGTATGACCAACTCCAACGAAGGTCAAAGCCGGGGTTTGGAATGTTAAATTTAGCATGTTCGATGATCTGATTGCGCTAAATTAAAGTTTAGCATAGAAATGCAAAACCCTAGTAAGTTTAGGGTTTGGGGCATGATTAACCCATAAAATAATTCTTACAGACTAATTTATACTTTTTAAAGTTTTGGGAGGAGATGTCAAAATGTATGTTTTTTCTCTTTTTCTAGTCATTTACTTGATGTTATTATGATTTTCTATAAAAACTTTGGGACCATTTTTCCCAGCAACTGATTAAGCCATTTTCATTGCATATGGTATGGTATAGATGCTACCAACATGAAATTGAAATTGGAGACGGCTGCACAAAATCGGAAGCATTACAAGGACCGTATCCACTATTAGAAGAAGGAAGAATGTTTCAGAACTTGGATGATATGTACTATATGAAAATTCCCCCCTGGGGCTACAGCAGGGAGTATGGGAGGCAATTTACAGAGCAAGATATGTCTTTACCATGGTTGCCCCAGTAGGGTCAGAAAGGAGATGTCTGACAAGGCACATCCTCAGGCTGCTAGGTGCCACTGCAAACATGTAGAAGGCAAACCATATGAGTTCCACTGATGAAAGTGTGGAGCCAAGAAACCCTTGCCACATCCTGCATAACAAAGAGACTCCAGGTGAAGACCAACAAAATCGAGTACTGATATGAACTAATGTAAGTTTAAATATTTTCCAGAATGAACAAAGTTTCCTTTCCTTTGTGGCACTGCCAAATATACAAGGCCTGTTGCTAAATATATTCCTTAATATATATCTTTGCAGTAAACTATTTAGCACTGCTATCAGAAACTACTGAATGTATTATGTACTTCTCATCAAAAACCATGGTATGCACTGTATGGTATCACTTGGAAAACCAAATTCCCCCTATTTTGTAATAGATGGATTCTCTAAAAGTAGCATTGTGCAGCTATGTTTGCCATGCAACTCCTGTCAGTAGGCTGAGGTTGACAGAATACCTACTTTATACAGGGCACAAAATACGACCACAGAAACTATTAAAAGGAGGTTAGATATCTTTAAAACTCCAACCGCCGCAAAATATCAGAACTTTTTACATCTAAATTGAATTGAATGCCAAAAGCCTGAAAGTAAAAAGGAAGATGTACCAATTAGGTAAGCGGAAAAATGTCTGGAAGAAGGCTCTGATGCCTTCAATATCCAACTGTAATATCAGTGCTAACCCGAAGAGAAAGAATGACCGTTGGCGTTTTCTTTCTAGTGGCCAAAGAGTTCTCCATGCTGAAATGGGAAGATTGCATAAAATAGGAAGAAAATCAGTCACAAACTATGCTTCCCAAGTAACAGTGCGAGTGAGGGATTAAATTTGTTCAACTGTTTCCAAAACAATGCTGCATATTTTTATGAGTAGTCATAAAAAACTAAACATCCATTTAAAGCATGAAAATTCCAATGAGTATTCCACAGACAAGAAATTTTGAGATCTAATTATGGAGGTAACATATCGTAGATTCCTACTAATTTAACTGAATGGTGTTCATAGAGATATGGCTTCTATTTTTCATAAAGTTAATCGAATATCTCATGGACAACCTATTTAGAGATTTTTTTTTTTTGTGTTGCTGGTATAGCATGTTCCACTTCCACCAGCACAGTCAGATACTCAAGTAGCTTAAATATTTTTCAATGATCGTATGTCAAATAGAAAAGAAAGTCCAGTAAATCGGACCACAAAAATTCCTCAACGCTTGTTAGGGAATACAAAGTAATGAGATTATTCATTCCTATCATTTTAAAAGCAGCCTGAGATAATATTTTAAGATATTAATGTACATCAATATCAATGCTATGAGCAAATAGAACCTGCAGATGGAACAATGATTGACCTCACATTCTGCAAGCTTTAATACAAAACACTGAACATTACTGCTAGGCTCTATCTTAATATTTTATAGAGAATCAATGACATTAAGCTACTTGACCATGAATTGTAGGGGATTTAGGAACCTAGAATACAGAAAACTCTATTCTACATAGCATAGAAGCTAGTTCTAGCTAATATTAAGTAGTTCAAAACATTGACTAATGTGAATCATTCATCTTTTAAAAATTTTCAGTTCTTCAGGCTATGTCAATTCCGATTATCCCAAGACTTTATTTGTCACACAAAAATACCCTTGAGAATGTCCAGTGGAAACCAATTTCATGAAAGAAAAAGCTTTTACTGCAGTTAATATCCTTTTCTCTTCCAAATATTCTGTTCTTAGATGAAAGTTGGATGGTATTATATCTTACCAAATAATTGATGCAAGTTCTGGCATGATTGTGATTTAAACTAGTCTATTTACAAAAATAGCTTCATTCAGTAGGCTGCTATAAGGGACCATAACTAGTTACGTAAGTGGTGGGCCATATAGTTTCAGTGGGTTCCCAGCTAGTCATTTGAGAACCTCTTGAGTGTATTTCTTTATTCTGATATTGTTAACTGAGACAATTTCTTGACCTTGTCCCCATGAATGCATTACTTGACAGTTTAGAAGCAAGAATGGGAAAACACCATGCTTCCTCCAACTTCCTCCAAACCCATCATCTAGACCCTAGATTTTGTCCATTGTTAACAAAGGCCCAATGTTCCAAAGTATGCCAAGGTTTCTGAGTACTGCTAAACAAAGCCTGTGCTGTTTTTCAGTGGAATGATACCCATACAGTGCTGGTATCAACCGTACATACTGAAATTGATGGGTTCCAAAAAGTTGAAAAACTATCGGCACTAACGAGTACAATCAATACGGTACTGCTGGTATGCACTAATAAGGACTGGTACACACTGATACAGCTTGGTTCGGCTTCTTGATACCAGTACCAGTGCCAGTTTCATATCAGAACGGTACAATGCCGATCATACCATCCTGTTCCAGCTTAAAAACCATAATGGATGCACCATATTGTCTTCATTAAACAATAGACATTGTAAAAGCCATTAGAAGTTAGAACAGTACAGATAGTATATCCTAATAATAACTACAAAAGAAAGTCTAGCAGAATCCCTAAAAGGGCTGTCATTTTGAACTGATACTCTGATCAAAGAACAATAATATCAAAAGAGAAAATTTTCAGACAATATCAAAGGAGAGAATTTTTATTCAACACTTTTGAAGAACAAAATTATGAAAAAAGGTGCATTAAGTGTCTACAGTGAAATGTAAACATTGGGCTACCTAGCATTGAGGGATTCTGTGCACTTCCAATCAGAATATTCTGTCTGGAATACATATCTTTCTTCAAAATATTTGCCATTACAGTAGCAAAACCTGGAGCTTCTGACAAGGACCGCACAACCGAATATCCTGTTTATTATAAATAATCTACAATTAGTGTGTATCTATGTCCTTTTAGAAAAAAAAAAAACTTGAGAAAAAGAAAAGCAAGAACCATGGTGTTCTTACCTGTAGCTGGATGCACCATGCTAGCTGCAGCACCAAATGCAAGGTTTTTTTGTTCAGTGTTTGGCAAGGATCCACCAACAGGAATATAGGACCATTCCTTTGGAAGAAATCAAAATATAAAATCTTAAAAAACATATGAAGTCCTAATGTTGTAGACAAAATAAAAAATGCTGTAAATAAATCCCATATGAGATAGGCAAACAATTTTTTTAAAAAATAATTGTTTTCCATGTATCTATATCGATATTTCAATACAAAAAAAGGTATTGAATAATATACAACAGTTACACCAATAGCTAGAAGTCACATGATAAAGACATGAGAAGCATAGGAAATACAAATACGAGAAATATATAAGGTTAATAGTTAACCTTTATCGCATTAGATCATTAATATGGTCACTGCAACTTTTTTTTTTGGCTTCAATGTCCTCAATTTTGAATAGTTTCTAAGCAGGCTGTCTTTCAAGATTTTCTTTAATTCTTTCCTTTCATAATTGTTAAGCAGAAACCTGTAAAGTATTCTAATATTCTTATTTGAAAGGCTAACAAATGGAACATGAAAATAACATAAAACTTCAGTTCTAGCCATTTTAAGAGGCTTCATACAGCTGCTCAAAGTAGCTTACCTCTTCATAGACTTTCAATACTCGAACACCCATAGCTTCCAAGCGAGACATCAGTTTTTTCTTAAGAAGATCAAAGGGCATGGCATCTTTTGAAGCTAGGCATGTTTCCTGTAATCAGGTTAGCAATCAGTATCTTCACTATGACAATAAAAAAAGTAAAATTTACCAAAAAAAAATCATTAACCAACATAGCAGACAAACCTCAAAAAAGACTCTTGAAGATGAAATGGGCATGACATAAAGAAACGTGGGATATTCTGCTTCAGGGATTTGTTGCTTTTCTTTCTTGTAATCTCTGTAGTCCATCAAAACCATTAAGCTGGGATCATATGGATTGTTTTCCACCTGAAATTGAAGAATCATACTGAAAGTACTTACAGATAAAAGCAAAGATAAAAAGGCTTAGAGTTCTGTACAATAAAGTGGAAAAAATTATTAAACAATGGGAAAAAATCGTTTTGTGTTCAAGGGGCATGAGAACTATTCAAAAGCTATTGTAGTGCATATTATATATTAGCATAGTATATTTTATGGTAGATTCCTGCTACATTGCCAAAATAAAGGAGAGGCATAATATGGTTCGTTATTAACACTTCAGAAAAGATATGATAAGCACTAATTTATCGAACACTTAAAGATCAAAGGTTAGAAGAATAAATGATTAGGAAAGTTGGATCAGTTAGGATAATATCCAGAATTACATGCAACACCTCAATAAATTGCCCTAATTCAGCAAGGTACGGATACCTGCACAAATTTTAATTTTTGAGTCTTCCTCATATTCTGCTATTAGCCTCTAATCTATAATTTATATGTCAAAGAAAGGGATTACTTTTAAAAATCTGGTTCATCTGTATTCAAAACAAAATATAAAAGATAAGAAGTTCCTTTAGTGTCAGGATAACAGCATGACTTTTTACTCTCAAGCATAACTAAACAGAATCTCCTAATTAAAGAAAAAGGAAAACATAGTCTAGACTCTCAAGGAAGACAAATAAAATGGTTATAGAGTTTGAGAAGAGAAAATAAATATGCAAAAGATCTAATTAACTGCCGCATGGGCAGCATAATAAATTTGCATATTAAATAAATTTGCACAGGTATTTCCTACCTCAACTTCCATTCCATATGCTGTCTGCACAGAAATACTAGGACCTCCTACCTCGTACTGGAGAAGTTTTCCAGATGCTGCTCCAGAAGCAACGATGGCAAGCCTGTACCTCTAGAACTTAGACATTTATAACATAAGATGCTAATGCTTACTCTTTTTTTTTTTTTAACTGTACCTGCAAGGAATCATTAGATCTCTTTCACATGCAACTAAGCTACACCCATCACTTGCTTCGATGATCTTTTCCACTTTTGAATTGAGGTATGTGACACCAGAATCATAGCACCTGAAGGTATTATACAGATCTTATTTTCCGCAAAACGGTTATCTAATTGAAGACAAAGGAACATATGCTTACCTTCTCAACAATTCTTCATGCAACAAATGCCGACTAACTCTCCCATATGCACGACCAATTAAAATTGGATCATCACTATCAAGATATACAATTGTATCCCGCCAAACATGCTCTATACAGCTTTGTAACCCAAGATCTAAAAGAATAAACTGTTAGCACCTCAATTTATGAAGATGAAGTATATAGGAGAATTTCAATTGTGGTCGAAAGATGTAAATAGACATCATTAGTTGATATGCATGATCATAAACCAAAAACCTTATCCCATCTGTATTAGTTAGCTTTATGAACTAATTGTTCATGGGAACAAACTTAAAAAAAGTCGGACAAGAATGCTAAACAATCTCTAACAAAAACTATATATATTCTTGACGTGTTTTTATCTACAGTCATAAGCATGATTGACTTATCTTAACAAACATTGTGTCTCAGCTTGCATAAATTATGCAGACAGGAACACAACTGTGCTGTGAAAGTTAATAATATCACAAAAGCAAAAACCTTTTAGCAGTATTTCTAGGAAAAAGTTTGCCAAAGCATAAGCTGCTACCAGACCAGTCCCTAATCCTCTCAAACAGAAAATGGAAATTTAATCAAAGTGAATACATAACTCCACCATGGATCAAGTAGTTACCTTTAAACTCGTCCTCCCATACACCATAGTTATTTGTAAAAGGAAGGTCAGGCCCTATAAGACCAACTTTCAGTCCTTTCTTAGCGGATTCTGCAGCCAGAGAAAGACCAGCTGGACCACAACCAATCACTATTAAATCTAGTATAGAATCTCCCGCCAATATAGGTGACAACTGCAAGAAGAATGAGTTAAAACTTACCATGGGATTAGATTATAGATTTCACACTTAAATTAAATGGATAATAAATTTAAAGCGCAATGCAAGAAAGAGAATATTGGAAGTACTAATCAAGAGGGGAAAAAATAACTAAGAGACAATTAAAAAGCATTCAAATGTTTTCCTTTCTTGTGTGATGGGCAGGAATGCTCATCACTACAATATCATATAGAGAAGGAAATGCTCCCTTTACAACAGAACACAGTATGCGATCCTTTAGTTTCCCATCCCCACAAGTAGACAGTGTTGCAAGTCCTTTCTTGGACATCACCAGTGGGTTCAGTGACTCAGATCACAGAATCTTAAACCATGAGAAGAGGGCAGAAGATATTCCAGGCATGCTTCATGCACTGTTGACATGATCGGATCATGGATTTCAAGTATATTTTATAAAGACAGGACAACTAAAGTCTGCTGATCATATTTTATAAGAGTGTGTGGCTGGGGTCCATTGCAGTATTCAACCAACGTATCTCCAAGAAAGTTCAACCTGAAGTTGCCAATTTCTACAACTAATTGAATCTTATGATGTTATTGACAGGACCATGCCCATGGACTACAATTTTAATAGGAAATGCACAAAGTTATCCCTAGAATGCACCTAAGTGAAAATGTTGAGACAACATCAATTTATCTATTATGTGATCAATCCAAACTCCAATTCTTGAACGTTCATCGCAAGATTCTTCATGATTAACAAAATCGTCCAAATTATAGATAAAATATGAATACGCCTCTAACGGCTAGTGTCAGCATTCACTGAAACATTTTTATCAGCACTATGCATAAGTAGGATTCACGCCCTGCGCTTTGCATCCTCTGAGAGAAAACAGGGCTCCAAGGCCAATTCTTGGAGAGTGGGAAGAAGATCACTGAAATAACTGAATCAAAAACTGACAAGAGATCCAATTCTTGAATTCCCAGCACTTAAGGGCTAAAAGTTATCACAAAATTTCTTCTGGTAAATAGTTGGTTTTATCAGAAATTTATCGGTTTGGCTCATTCAACTAATGGGTCAGCATTTATCCGGACGTCGTTATCAGCATGAAACAAAAGTTCTCCAAAAGGGTTCAAGAACTGCATCCCCTTCAAGAAAGCAGAGCAATACAAACTCCAAAACCAGTTCTTGAAGAAAAGAAATCATAAAAAAGACCAAGAAAAGCTCGAGAAATAAAGGGTGCAAAACAAGAAGGAAATCACCACAGTGCCGAGAGGAGAAGGAAAAAGACCTTGTCGGTGATCTTGCACTGCCTCTCCATGGGCTTACTTCCCTGCATTCTGACGTAGAACAGCTCGCTGCCTCCAGCCTTTATGAAATCCTCCTCGTCGGCGAACTCCTCCTCCCCCACCACTGTCGCCGCCGTCACCGTACAGCTCTCCCTCCCTTCTCCGTCGCCCCTCACCCGGAGACGCCTAACGAGCCCAGAAGGCCTCCGCCTCTGGTGGAGGAGCTGCGTCCCCACCACCACCCACCTCCGCCGGTACCTCCAGTCGTGGAAGGAGACCGAAAGCGCCGCGTAATTCGCGCCGCCGAGGCACCCCATTCTTGCTCCTCTTCGGACACGAATGAAGCCAAGAGAGCGGCTCTCCGCTTCTAGGATTCGTGTCGAGAGCTTCTATATATATATATGTAGAGTGAAAGAGAGATGGACGAAGAGATTACTAGGGTTTTAGGTGGGGGGGGTGGGGGAAGAAGGCGAGAAGAGCGTGGGAGGAGAGGCGAAGGGTCACCGGTGCGAAGAGATGAACTGTTGACGCAATCCGCAGAGAATCCACGTGGCAGGAAGGGGTTGGATACGATCGTCCTAAAAGCCCGGGTCTTGGATATGGTGTGCCTCGTGGCGACTGGTTACGTCACGGCAAACGCAGCGGCACCCTTTCTTCGAAACGGCCCCCTATTTGTAAGGGGAAGCACTGGAGGATTCTTGTACGAGGGGCCTCTCAAGAACAATAAAAAATCGCATGGGCCGCCGTGGAAGAAAAAAATATTGGATAAGCTTTCTATTTTATAATATTTTATAATATTTATTTTAGAGCAGAATTTTTTTTTTGGTAAGGTAAAGCAGAAATTCAAAAAATCAAAAAAAAATCTACTAATAAAGTCATCAGTTTTATGATTAAAAAATAGTAAAAACATTGCACATGCCGTATCCTCTTTTTCTTGTGAATATATATATATATATATATATATATATATATATATATATATATATATATATATATATATATATATATATATATATATATATATATATATATATATTATTTACTTAATGGTACATACTGCATATATTATATTTGCTTATTATTTTTTTAGTAAGTTACTCTTTTCTGATTTTATTGGCCGCATTCACACCCGTTACATATAAGTAGGAATGTAACTGGGTCGGATCGGTTTCTTGTTTGGATCTTAATTTTAGATCCAGATCCAACCTAAATGAAGATCGAGTCGGGTTGGATCTGCAGCTATAATTTTTTACCCATCGGGTCATTCGGGTCGGATCGAGTTTATGTGTAATTCAGATCCAACCAAAAAAATTCGGATCCGAATCGGCTCGGATCTGGATTAGGTCCGAGTCTAATTTCTGCATTCTATCCAACATTACGTGATTTTTTTTTTTGGCCTGTCTGCAAGGAATACTCGATATGATAAGGAAGGTTGAAGCGAAAGACAACAGTTGACGTAAAGGACATGGTAGCTAATGGGCCGAAGTTACAGAATTTGTTAAAAAAAAATTTGCAGAGCAGTAAGTGTAACATCGGAAATATAAGGCTTTCGTTTTTCATTTATACTGCAGGGAAAATTTTATATGATACTTTTCCTAGTGCTCTCATGATATACAGCCAGGTTGACTGCTTGGATATAGAAATGCCAAGAATGGTTCAGACCAGGATCTTGGAATGCTGCTGCCGAGAATCCATCAATTGTGCTCTGGCATTGGCCGGAAGCTGTTTTGCTATAGTGCATGACTCAGAGGATGCCTATTGTCATGTGCAACTTTATTCTAACTTTCTTGGTATCTGTCATCAAAAACATTAGGTCCTTAAACATTGGGTTCGGGTCGGATCGGATCGGAACGGGTCGATGGATAAACGATTCAAAATTGATCCAAAAAAAAAGGATCAAGTCGGGTCGAGATTCGGTAAACCCAGATCCGACCCGAAAAATAAAACAGGTCCAATTTTAGAACTCGACCCGTACCCACGGGTCCTCTAAAACGAGTCGGGTCACAGGTCAATCCGACCTATTTGCAACCTTACGTGTGAGCCACTATTGTACCATATACATACATACATACATACATACATACATACATACACATATATATATATATATATATATATATATATATATATATATATATATATATATATATATTACGGTCAAGTGATACATACTTAGCAAATTAGTCATCTAACAACCCAATACACATTTCCAAGCAAATTAATATATAGTTTTCAAAATATAATGTTCACCACTACACACTACATAGTCAAGCGATGCATATTCGTTGACTTCCTAATGCCCACTAAAAACTTCTTTCGTACAGGAGCGGCCCAGTGTATTTGGAGGCTTAAGGCTATTTTGTCTTTGAGGCCTTCCCAGCAGTGCGCCGGCTTAAGGCAAATTCACATGGAGCCTTTTTTCCTTTCCATTTTGTCTTTAAGACCTTTTCTGCGGTGGGCCTTCTTTGGGCCAGGGCCTTAGGCGACCGTCTCAGTCGCTTAAAGATTAGGCCGACCCTGCTTTCGTATATATTTAGTAGTGATCTAATATATACCTCCATATAAATTAATACATAATATCAAAACATATATTTTACCGCTGCATACTACATAGCCGGGTGATACATACCAACCAAATTAAATTATTTAGCAAGCCAATATATATCTTCAAGTAAATTGATATATAGTTTCTAAAGCATAGTGTTCATCAGTACCAGTATACAGTGCACAATTTTCTGGCTTTATCTAACATAAGAAAATATATACATATCATTCCTTAGATCCCATGAACTTTTAAATGCAAAGTTTTGGAAAAGAGAGAAGGATTTAAAAGAGGAGAAAAATATTTGAAAAGAAAAAGAAATATCTTATAGATAGGAGATACAGTTTGACGAGAAAATAATGGATGGAAAGCCTTGATGAGAAAAAACGAAGACGTTGTGTATGATTTTGTTTTCGTTTTTTCTTAATCATGAGATCGACGACTCGAGAAATTCTTGGCTTTTGGGTTTTTGCTTTAAAATGTGGACTAACAAAAAATGGTAAAATAAGAAGCCTCTCTCGCTCTTTTTTTTTTTTTTCCTGGGGCATCCCATATGGTTTTTGTTCATCATTGAAGCCCTTCATGTGTAGGCTGACTTCTTGTGTTGATGACAAAATAAATGAAGTTTGATGGGAGAGGCCTTTCAAGCCTTTCGTGACCTCCCAAGAGACACAACGGCCGTCCAAAATTTTCCCCTGTACGCATCATATGTGCCTTGCAATTGATAATTAAATACAAAGATGGGCATTAAGCATACCTATGAATTAAACAAAGAGAGTTACAAGAGTCTTCCTTGTGGGAAATATGCATGGAGAAAAGGTAGGGTTTCGATATCTTGTTTTAAATTGGGACATCGACAACCACCGAAAAATCTTTATTATCAAGTGGCTTTGAGGAAAGAAGGCAGAGACAAAGTTACATTAATATCTATCCTCTATATTAAAAAGTCCCAATTTTTTCGCATCTGCATATGAGTTGTAGCCCTACGAAGAAATGTGTGACAAGGGTGTAGTTTTTCCATATCTGCACTTGGGTTGTAGAAAAAAATCTGTTGTCTCATGGAAAACATGAGTTGCAGGCTATAAAGAGATGTGTAATTAGTGTCCAGTTTTTCCGCATCATTACAAAAATGTAAAGATTATAAACTTTTAGATTTCTTTGAATTGCTTACGGTAGACTAAGCTTGGCAAAGAGAAATTTCAGATAAAAAGTCTAACCTCGAAGAAATGAATTATGTTTCTTTATTATAAATTATAGCATGACTCAACCCGGACTTGAACCTGATCGGATTCGGACCCGTCCTGGACCCAAACTTTTTGGATTGGAACCGGATTATACATGGACCCAACCCGAGTGGCCTGTTGAGTCAAAAATTGTAGCCATGGATCTGATTCGACCCTACCCAATCTTTTTACTGAGTTAGATCTGGGACTAATATTAGAACCTGAATAAGGAACCGAATTAGGTCAGGATCATTCATGACCCGGTCTAACCCGACCCATTTGCACTCCTAAGGAGATCTATAAGTGAACTAATTATAGATTTATACAGAAATAATATTACTTATTTATGCATTATGGCTAAGCTTATGTGAACAAACTCTGACAAATTAATTAAATTTTAATTATTGTTATATATTTTTCAAAAAAAAAAGGGTGTCCAAGTACGAAACAATATCTACCAACCTGCTGGTGGAACAAAAAAACCCTTGGATTATTGGAAGTAATATATTGACTTTGAAATTCATAGCGGAGAAAACATTCAAATAAACATGGCCAGTGTGTTGTACGTGTTTGGTTTTAGAGTGTCACAAAAATGAACGTAAGAAAAGAAGACTTTGTATTTTAACATAAATAAAAGTCTTTTTTTATAAATTTATATTTAAGCTATAGATAAAAAGCTAATGAAGGGCCTAAGGTTGCAGCCATGATGGACCCATATAATGACAAGAGAATCAAAGATTTTCCTAGTTTTCAGCATGCTTTGACTACCATTTTTAATTCCCAACACAGAATCGAATCTCTGACCAAGCCACTCTCCTTACGGCATGCCACTCCGAAAAGGGTAAAATTCTCGCACTTTTCCAGAAGAATTAGTAGCCAAGTTAGGAAACTTTTACGTATAAAAATCCCCCGAGTCGTCGAGAAAAAGAAGGTGCTTTTCCCCATCATTTCAACCAAGAGCATAAACTACTAAATACCTGCTCCTCGGCCAAACTTCCACCCCCGGCGGGGCTGCGGAAGGGAGGAGGAGGAGGGAATGTTCCAGGTTAAAGGAGAGATGAAAAATGAAAAAGAAAGAAAGCATCATGATTACATAAGAATTAATGTTCTTCGCTCTTACGGTTATTCCTTCTTGGGTATATTTTATTTTCCAAAGAATTTCCTCTTTGCTTTCCGGAGTATTATTTAATGTAAAGGAGATATATCCTTTAATCCACTTTTGCGCCACAGTAGATTTAAGCACGTCATAAGTTAGAGAACCTTCTCTTCTTTTAAGTTCCCTTACCCCAATTCTTTTTATCACCTTCTCTTCCCTCCAAATAATTCAACATACAAAATGCCATGATACTCAATAGAAAGTAGCACACCGATGAAACAACATCTACATAACAAACGCAGTGGAGGTCGTTTTCAAGGCAATCCTCCCTTGCATGATACAATGATATATATGAGAGAGCGGGGGAGGGGTTAGGAGGAGAATGAATGCATGGGTGATGATTGGCGACGGGAGAGGTGGGCAGTAGTTTCGGATTTAGAATTACAATACGCATTGGAAAGTGGTATATGTGGGAGGATGGGAATAAATGGAAGATGATTATTTTATATGGAGGGGAGACCAATGGGTGTAGCTGCTTAATTATTTATTCCATTCAATTGAAATGCAACAACACACTGCCTGACTCCTCTTATATAATCTCTGCAAACCTTGCCTTTCTACTCCACACACAAATCCTCTCTCTCTCTCTCTCTCCCCCTCCAACCCTCCTCTCCTCTTTTCGATCAAGTCATATCCTTGGAGATCATAGAAAGGTTTGTGGTGGGTTGTGGTGTGTGGGAATGAAGGCTGACAGAAGAGAGTGAGCACATATGGTGTTTTCTTGCATGGGGGGAGAGTCCAAGCTCGAAGCTATTTGTGCTCACTTCTGTGTCTGTCAGCCACCACCAACTCCCTGTATTTTGGTGCGAGTGTTGGTGTTGTTCTTTTCCTACAGATATATTACGTGAGATGTATATCGTGGGTGGATATTTTCTTTTAGTTCTAACGAGTATACTGGAGACAGCAGGCAGTCTTCCAGTGCACCGCCGGTCTGTTTGATTTACCCTCGTTGATGCATGGCAGGCAGTTTCTCAAGTAGCAAGTGCAGATTATCAAAGCCTGTAACACGCACCAATGATCCAATCATCGTGAGTATTCATTGCCAAGCAGACTTCCATAACGTGATTTATTGGTGGTTTACATAATTAAGAACGATCCAAGCCCAGAGTTCCAAGTTGTGAATCCACTACCAGTTTATAGGAAAAAAGAAATGTTACCCTCAACTCGAGGTGTACCATGGAAAATTATACCCTACACTGCATGCAACATGCACAGCCAATTACAGCTGCTCGATTCCATGAGCGCAAATCATCAAGCGCTCGTTTCGATGCATCTCTACAAAAAGTCAGAAACGAGCTGCTGTGATTATCTGTATGCACTGCTATATGGTGCATATAGTGTAAGGTATATACCATTCGCTAATCAAACCAAGAAACACTCCAAAAAAAAGGTTTGGGAACAAACAGTTTTCTTTGTGCTTTGTCAGCTATGGAAAAAGCACAACAGCAGTGATTTCCTTCACAAAACTTCTTCTATCAACGTTGTTTCTGCTCAATCATCTTGCACTTCAAGTCCTTTGCTCGCCTGAGTCCTCGATGTAATATAATTCCTAGTGATCTCTTGTGCAGGCATAGTTTTATGACCTTATCCTCTACAAACACCGCGTCAATAAAATTGGGGCGACAGTCCACCCCTCACCATTTACATTAGAAAAATAATACCTTAGGTAATCGAACTCCATCCGATGGTTCTCAAATTTGACCGATATTAAAGGCCTTTGCTGCTTCTACGCTGTGTATGCTAGTGTACTCAACTATATGCTAACAGAAATAATATAGAAGGATCAGGGAAATATGCAAGGTACAAATTTGGAAAATAATACAGAAGGCACCTAAAAGGCGCAGCCATGTATTATCATGCAAATTTGGAATTCCACAAAAATATATATGCTTTTTTTTTATATCTTCCCAATACTTGTTTCAATGCTGACTTTGATGCGTTTTGGATTATGAATTGCTTTTAAAATGCACACCAAGGCAGGGCTCAAATCATCATATTAATTTAGGTCATTGTATTTGATCTACTTAAAACATGGAATGCAGAGTGAAAAGAAAAAGAAAAAAAGAATTCTTATATAATTTTAGAGATTATATTTAAATTAATTTGAAGCTAATTATCTACCCAGCATTCGTCCTTGTCATATGCCGGACTACACCAGTAATAATTTAAAAAAGGCAAAAATAACTTTAAACAGAAGACCATTAGATTTTGCTCAAAGCCTGGTGTCAACCATCCACCTTAAGAGAAATTACAAAGTGTTGGGAGTCATGCAGTCAACAATCAGACATACTGCATACAATTGCTGTCTAATGGAATGGTAGTAACTTGACGGGAGACGTGCCAACCAGTGCTACTTCGGTTGTGAAGCTCCCAATTCCAAAAGAAAATGCTCACGGAGCTGCATGCAACCGTAGCTGCTAGTCCATATGGCATCACCATCAGAAAAACTATGCCCCGTGCTAACAACGTCCCATAAGTACATCCATAATCATTCAAGAAGCAGAGGAGAGCACTTCATATAATATATAAGAGGAAAGTTTAGGGGCGCTTTACAGCTCCTCCCAAGCCATCTTCAGCAAAATGCATTTCTATAGTTCTTTTTTTTTTTTTGAATCCTCCATGCACACATGAACACCTAGAGGCCACCAGATACTGTTAAGAATTAAAGAAATGGCAATGTCAACACATTCAACTCAAGTTTTTTCTAAACCACATAATACTACATTGCAAAATACCGGCAAAAAAATGCAGGATATGTCTCCTAACAATAGTCATTATGTTGTAGTTATACCAGTTTTTTTTGGTCCAAGACATGGGAACTGCAATTAGCTACAAAGAAATCATGTTATTCCAAAGTGGTAACCTAGCATTATAAAAACTGTAATAAATAAATAACGTACATGTGCTATATCGCTCAAGTCATTGTGCTCATTCCCCAACTCACTATTGTCATAATCTCACATCAACTAATAAAAAGGGTACCATATGCATTTATTAGCCTGGGCTGGTCCTCCAACCAAATGCTTAAGCTTTTGAGCCAAGTCCATAACAAGTGGTATCAAAGTCATGCTTGTGCATCACGACACTTATTAGTCATATAGGCCCCTCACTATGGGATACCAGGATCAAGGAGAACCCAAGCCATGGATCCCTCGTCCCCTCTGAGTAGGAGCCAACCTCACGAGGGGATCATGAGGTTGGATGCGATAAATTGTCACAATTCCACATCGACTAATAAAAATAATGCCGCATGGGTTTATTAACTTAGGCTGGTCCTTTGACCAACAGCTTAAGCTTTTGAGCTTATTGGGATGTTGGAAGATTCTCAGGTTTCAGCATCATTGTAGTCATCAAGAGAGAGAGAGAGAGAGAGAGAGAGAGAGAGAGAGAGAGAGAGAGAGAGAACTACCTTGAAGATCAGAATTAACAAAGTTCGCCAGGCTCGTCACAAACCTTGCCAACTGCAGAAAAATCAGACAACATTGTAATGCAGTTGCACATAAATGACAAAGGTTCAAACAATTGATAGACTCAGGTTTCTTACCTGGAAGATCAACAGCTAAATTTGCTTGAGCATCGGCATCAGAATTGAACTCCTTCAACAGTGACAGACAGAAAAGCCTATGTCAGTACAAGAGGCATAAAATGACAGGCACAAGCATGTCAATAATGAAATGGTTAACTGTTTTTTTTATAAAAAAGTCTCTAGTTACCAAAAGGAAAAATGAAACTATGTTTTCTCAAGAAACTAAAAACTTCAGACCATGGGAACTACCACCAATATGTCAATTCTGACATTATTCGTGCTACTAAAAGCAACCATAACAAGTTTTTTTTCTTTGAAAAAAGGTTTTTTTTTTTGCATGGAGCCTCTTATGCATTATTTATTGCATATAACTCCCTTTCCTTATCCTAATTGCTGCCAAATGCCTCTATTACCACAAAAAATTCCACATACCTCTACCATTCAGCAGTCTCAGCAAACAAGAAAAATTCTTGGAATACTACAAACACTAACAAGTAGTAGCATAATGCTGCAATTTTACAATGCAATTGCTCTTTTACCCCTTGAATACACTGACAAATTATAGAGCTAGATTGGATGACGAGAACATCTTTTGTTTAGAGTCTTTGGACCTAGCATCCTCTTGTTATGTAGATACTGGTACAGTACAGAGTGGATTACTAATACATGGTAATTAAATTTTGGTTTTCTTTTGCATATGTAGTTCAATTTTATAAACATTTACTTTAAAAAGTAAAGGCATTTCTGAGTTTAAAGAAACAAAATGACAGCTGCATCATATATTTGTAGCAATATGCTATTAATATTCCTTGTGTACTAAAAAAACAGTTAATTGGGAAGTCATTTGGGAATTGTTGTGGCAATGAAGGTGTCAGCTACAAATAGCAAAAAGAAAGGGACTCATAAAAATAAACAAAAATCTAGGGGTTCTACGTGCCCTCACCCCGTGCAAGCCACCCCAAAAAAAAAAAAAAAAATCCGAGAGAGAGAGAGAGAGAGAGAGTCATCTTGAGGCTATATATCCTTGTATCAGCACAATAAGCAAGGATTTCCTTTGTATCTTACCAAAGAAAAATTCAAAAAAAAAAAAAATGCAAGGCTTCCACTGTACATGTACGTGCTCAAATTTATGAATGCAACAACTGCTCCAAAGAGCAGACTCCAGAAAAGACAGCCTGTTGATATAAAATCTCCAGATTCTAGTATATAAAGTTTAGCATATTCACTTGAACAATTTACTGTGCCATGGCAGTTTGTACAGTAACATGAAGGGATGAAAAAGGAAGCATTTGCCTTGTACCAAACAAGAAGGATTTTGCTCATACTTGAACACAATATACCAAACTGCTTGAATGAGACGGAATTCTTTTTACCCTTCTAACATGGCTGATCTTGAATGATAGAAACATGTCCTTCAGGCCTTTTGCCTCTTTACACAAGTTAGCCATATTTTGGTTCTTAGTTTGCCAAAGATCCTGTACCTGTTTTCAGGAAGTACACAATGTCACTGCATCACAGGAGATGAGGCAATACAACATTAGATGGTAAACAAAGTTGTATTGATAAAAGTCTCAAAATTCAGAAGACGGTTGTTTTGCAGAAGGCAGGCTAGATGACAAATGTATGACAACTGTATTTCTTGAACTGGACTGAAAAAATTGAAAGGGCACATACTACAAGTTAGTTTTGTATAAGAATTATTGCATTGATGGATACCAAGGGGAGGATATCAGAGGCTCAAAACAGGATACAAATGTCTCTCCTCAAAAAGCTTATTGTAGGAGAAAAAAATATTCCACACATCCAATAAAGCAACATTCATAAATATCATTAACCACAGCAAGCGAACATAGTGATCATCTTTGCTAAAGGCCGAATTCTCTTTTCCAAATTGCAACCATAATACACGTGATAATACAGGACACAGGACTTATTTGTACTGGACCAGATAGGATGAAATCCTGCTAGATTTTGTGATCCAATTGGATTTCTCAGCTGCTCTTTGGTTTGGCACAATGTTAAATATCATACCAAAAACTAAAATACCATGGAAACATTTTTTAAGAAAAAAAGTTTTCGAAAGAACATTTCACCCTAAAGGAGATGATGCATTTCGTTCAAGCCTCTCTAATCATCTTTGAGAAGGTGTTCACTCCAAAAGCAATGAGTCCATCCCAATCCCCTTTGCTCCCCTACTCACCAATGAAATCCTAACCCTCCCCTCCTCGATATGCAAAACCTCCAAAACTGCCGCCACCTGCCAACTTGCACCACTAGTGCCCTCTTTCTTCCACTCACCTCCTTCCTCACTTTCCACCTCCATCATTCCCACCCAAGGTTCATCGTATCATATCAGATCCCATACTAGTACCATCATATTATCGTATCCGTACACAGTACGGTACATGACAACAAAGCATATCGAGTGTCGGAACAGTACAAAACAGCATATTGATTCAATACCGATACGGTACGCTTGGTATGATATGGTACCGATTAGTACAACAAACCTTATTTTCAACCTAAACCCTTACATGACTATTAGCTGCCCCTTGACCCCTCAATTTTCCTAGCCCAGCACCCCTCACTTTTTACACCTTGAATGCCCATGGACATCCACAGCACCAGTATCTCTCTCATCAACATATTCCCGTTGGTGGCAATGGAGTTACCAGCAACACCTTGCCTGGTTCATTCTTTGCTCTACTTAGGTCTGATCCTAGGCCAACTTAGGGTTATGCCCAGAAAGGCTCTGGGCTTCATTTGGACAAGCTCAAACCTAGCCCATGGCCCAAGCTGCCTCCGCAATAATTTCGTCCTCTCTCTATCTTGATTGCTCTCCACCATGCCTCTCCCAATCAGAATGGGTGTAAATGGTACCTGAAAACCCGATAGCTCAACCCAGTTATATTATAATAGTTGAGTATGGATCCAATTTAAGTTTCTAATATTATTGGATTAAAGTAAGATTCCATATATAGGATCTGATTTCTTACTAGATAAACTTGGACATAGCTAAATTCAAATTTGAAAAATCAATAACTGAAAAGATATACACATAACGTATACATATTGTTGTGGTTCAAATTAGGCCCAAGGGTGACCACGCTGGGGGAGTCAAGGGAGCTGCTGGCTGGAGCGGAGGAAGAAGCCGCTTCCTGCGCACCGGCGGACTTGCACAAAGCCTCACTGGTGGGGTTTTGGTGAGAGCCCTCCGATGATGAAGTTAGAGTGGATCTCCATTGGTCCAAAAGTCCTTCAGGTGTTATCTGATGGGGCTATTTATAGTTTCCGTAGAGGTGCCCAGGTAGCGAAGGTATGAACCGTCCTCATCATAGGAGGAGATGGCTTTTAGCCAGATGGCGCGCAACTAGAGCTTGCTTGAGGCGCACGGCTTAGGCCGTTCTTGTGAACGGTAAGGTGTTGGTAGATGTGGCAGGGCATGGCTGGGGCAGTAGGGCATAGTCCCTGATTGATATGTCGTGGCGTGGCCAGCAAGCAAAGCATGGTGCGGTGAGGCTGCTGCAGGGCATGGCCGCAGCATGTGGACGACAAGATCGGCTTTCTGAGGTCGGCCTTCTGAGATCGGCACGGCCTTCTAGGGTCGGCCTTCTGAGGTCGGCTCGATCTTCTGGGGTCGGCCTTCTGAGGTCGGCTCGGCCTTATGAGGTTGGCTCAGTCTTCTAGAGTCGGCCTTCTGAGCTCGGCTTGGCTAGAATTGGGTGACTTCATGCCGAAAATAGAACGATCCATTTTGCCTCCCATCATTGCCCTCCGACTTCCGAGTTCGAGTCGTTTGTTGGCTCGAGCGAAGAAAGTAGCCGAGTTGTCGATTGTCCTGTAATTCAGCCAAATATTTGTGAAGATATATGTGTCGAGTAGGGCGTACCTCTCGTGTCGTTGAAACTAACGGCTTTAGGCCGAGCTTTCCGAGCCGAGCTAAACAACTCTACTCTGAGGTCGACTTCGGCGGCCTTCTTTGGCTCGTGGTTGCTCAGCAGGGCACCCCCACTCAGATCGAGGCGCGTCGTCACAGAAGGTGTCGAAATAGCATCGAATTGTCATCGAACGTCGTTGAAATGGCGTCGAACGTCGTCGAAATGGCGTCGAACGTCGTCGAAATGGCGTTGAATTGGCGTCGAAATGGAGTCGAATTAGCATGAAATGGAGTCGAATTGGCGTCGAATGGTTCTGCGGTCGAGGGAGCCCCTTCAGCTCACGGTCGGCAGCGCTCCGAGCTCGGGCCAGGGCGCGTCGTCGTTTGTGCATCCAGGAGTATGAGGCCCTGCCCCCGAGGTCGAGGAGCCATCATCATGCAGGATTCATGGCCATCCAGGAGCATCTTCTTCCGCCAGGCCTTCTGATCCTTCTGAGCTCGGCCTTCTGATGTCGGCTCGATCTTCTAAGCTCGACCTTCTAAGGTCGGCTCTCAACAAAAGCACCAACTGTTGAGTTCACGAAAAACGAAGGTCGGCCTCCCGTCGTGAGGTATTGTCCGTTCTGGGGGATCCGCATAGGTACTACGCCCCCGCACGATTTTGTTCCTTCAGTGCGGGATCTAGTCTCGCTACCAAAAGGGCCCTCCTGGCTTGGGGACCAAGCTCGGTGGGAGCTTCGATGGTGGCGACGCTCTACAGGAAAATGGCATCGCAGGCAGTGTCCTAAGGACTCATGCTCATGAGGAGGGAGTACAGGCTGGTCTCCTACTTGCTGCAGGCTTTGAACGGCCGCAGTGAGCGCTTGGACTTGTTGGACAAGTAGGTTGAACTACTCCGGCTGGACCTGAGAAATTCAGTCCGCCGGTTCTGCAGGGCGTGGACTTTGGAGCGAGTTGTCAGATGTTGGTGCCCGGCTCCTCGATGCATTTGAAGCTCCGTGACCCCTTAACCTCATGATCACGACTCAGGCCCTTCCTCTAGCACCAAATATTGTGGTTCAAATTTGGCCCGAGGGTGACCACGCAGGGAGAGTTATGGGAGCTGCTGGCTAGAGCGGAGAAAGAAGCCGTTTTCTGCGCACTGGCGGACCTGCACAAAGCCTCACTGGTGAGGTTCCAGTGAGGGCCCTCCGATGATGAAGTTAGAGTGAATCTCCGTTGGTCCAAAAGTCCTTTAGGCGTTACCTGATGGGGTTATTTATAGTTTCCGTAGAGGTGCCCAGGTGGCGAAGGTATGACCCGTCCTTATCATGGAAGGAGATGGCTTTAAGCTAGATGGCACGCAGCTAGAGCTTCCTTGAGGCGCACGTCGTAGACCGTTCTTATGAATGGTAAGACATTGGTAGATGTGGCAGGGCATGGCTGGGGCAGCAAGGCATGGTTCCTGATTGATATGTCGTGGCATGGCCAGCAAGCAAGCATGGTGCGGTGAGGCTGCTGTAGGGCATGGCCGCAGCATATGGACGACGAGATCGGCCTTCTGAGGTCGGCCTTCTGGGGACGGCTCGGCCTTTTGAGGTTGGCTCGGCCTTCTGAGGTCAGCCTTACGAAGTCGACTTGGTCTTCTGAGGTCAGCCTTATGAGGTCGGCTCGGTCTTCTGGGATCGGCCTTATGAGGTTGGCTCGGTCTTCTGGGGTCGGCCTTATGAGGTCGGCCTTCTGACGTCGGCTCGGCCTTCTGAGCTCGGCTTGGCCAGAATTGGGTGACTTCATGCCGAAAATAGGATGATCCATTTTGCCTCCCATCACATATTATATATAAATATAGAAATATAAGGAGGATTGGCTACAAGACATGGCTATATTATATATAAATATAGAAATATAGATGCAAGTTTGGAGCTTACGCATTTTAATAGATCCGAACCTGAATCGAAACTTAAAGCCTTATTGAGTTTCTATGCACGTACAACATAGATCTGACCCGAGCCTGACACATTTATAGCTAAGGCTGCAAATGGGTCGGGTTGACCTATGACCCGACCCGACCCGACCCGCTTAAACCTGACTCGACCCGACCCGCTTAAACCCGACCCGACCCATTCTAGAGGACCGGTGGTGCCGGGTCGGGTTCTAAAATTGGACTCATTCCATTTTTCGGATCAGGTCTGGGTTTACCCGACCCAATCCGACCCGACTCTTTTGAATTTTGGATAATTTTGGGTTTTCAACCCTGAAGGTTAGCACTAAGTTGATTGACCGTATGTGTTCAAATTTGAACTACCCAAGTTAAAGTGTGAATTAGTTAGATGGGTTGGTTAAGATTGTTGGATGCTATATATTCTTTTGTGGTGAGCTTTTAGGTCTACTTCGGTAGCAGGGAACTGGTACTTGAAATGCCTTGGTGGTACCAACGCACAAGTACTGGTATCACTGGTGTTGTACCATCACTCTAAACCCGTGACATGAGGCATCTGGTCGTCAAATCGATAAAGATTAAGAATAGAAATTAACAAGAAGATAAGACACAAGAAAGGTCTACAAGAATAGGAATCTCTAATTTCATTATATTAGAAAACTTTTGGATCTGATTGAAAAACCAAACATATAAATTTGTGAAATCATAATTTGTTGCTCAAAATTTAAAAACACATCACAACCCACCTATCTTTGTTCGCCTATAAAAGATGCTAACTAGCATACATTTTATTAATTAACCTGCTAGCTTTGAACATCATTAGCAAATCAATGTATAAAAGTTTCTTGAAAGCTTTTCTTAATACCTCCAAGATAGAAAAAGAGCTTTCTAATGCTAGCAAGCATGAAATTCCACATCTACTTGGATTTCTATATAGTAGTTGTTGTTCTTGTTGTTGCTGTCTCTCACAGAAATTAATGAGTTGAAACATTTTGTTATATTCCTGCTATCACTTTTTAGTATTTTGCAGCACTATAAAGGAGGCGAACATGAGCTTGGTACGTTAACATAAATCTCAGCATTGAAGTTCTGGGACATAATATTCTAACCATCGTACCTTTTGGTTTTAAGAGACTGAAGGCACCTTTTGAGAGAAAAAGTAACTTGAGAAAAAAGAGAGGTGAAATAGGGGATGAAGAGAGGAAGACCCGAACCAGACCTGAGCCGGACCCAAATTTTTTGGGTTGGGATCGGCTTGTACATGGACCCGACCCGACCCGACCCGAAGGACCCGTTGGGTTAGAAATTTTAATGGACACTACCCGACCCAATCTTCTATTAGATTGGATCTGGGTCCAACAATAGAAACTGAACAAGAAATCAGGTTGGGTCGGGGTCACTCATGACTTGATCCGACCCGACCCGACCCATTTGCACCCCTATTTATAGCCTACCAATTACTCCTCATGTCATTCAGTGCCACTACATGGGGTAGGCACTGCTAATACACTAATAAGAGAGTGATCAATGCAAGGGAGAACCCTCCCTGTCAATATGGCCCTCATGACTTGCAACCTACCACCCTAAACCCCGCCCCTTGTGGCCATTGTCATTGTCATCACCATCAAGGTTCTAAAAGATCTTGATAATCAACAACTGACATGGTGACACCAACCCCTAGGAGGGTCTTCTTCCACCCTTCTTGCCATAGGGGCATCATTCTTAGAGATTGTGGTAGGCAACAGCTACTACATTGATGTCAACCCATTGGAGGCTCTTCACCAATGCTTGTCATCGTCATGCGCCATTCTCAGAGATCATGGTGAACAATGGTCACCGAGGTGACACCCACCATGGGAGGCTCTTTATCAATCTTCTCAAGATACGTGCAGGTCATCCATGAGAGTGGTGGTGCCACCCCACTTCATCAACCACGGTCTCAGTAGAGAGTCCTCTATAAACACCAAAGGGGTTGGGCTTGTTGCTTTTTTTGTAAGCAGACTTGGGTTGGCATTGAATCAAATTGGCTAAGCCTAAGCCTAAGGCAAGCCAGCCCAAGCCCTTGCTCTACTTATTTCTTCACTACAACAAAAATCCTACCTGTTCTAAACATCCATATGTTAAATAAGGAAAAAAATAAAATCTTAGATTTTCCTCCTACATCATTCAAATCAACATCCTATTGGATTTGAAGCTGGCAAAGAAATTCTTCAGATTATCCAAAAGGGTTTTTTGCATGAATATCCTCCTAAATATTGAAATTTGCATGAATACCCTCCTAAAATTGATATTTGCATGTATACCCTTATTTTTCTTTGTTCTTGCAAGTGTGCCGACACCATCTAACGCCGTCAAAAAATTAGCGGTTTAAAATTAAAAATGACTGAAATCTCCTTAATGAATAGATATGCAAAAAAAAAACGTTTATAAGCGTATATACTATATATGCAAATAATACTTAATGAAAGTATTCATGTAATTTCACATATTTAGGAGAGTTTACATGCAAAAAATTTTAATTTTATCTTTTTCTATTTCAACCTGTTTTAACACTCGGATTTGTCTAGTGCCTACTTCTCAATGTTTTTCATACAAATATTACTTAAAAAAAAAGATTGATTCGACAATTAGATAACAAAAAGAGTTATAAAAGTTCTTTCACTAATTATGAAATTATTCTATTTTATTCTTCTTCATTTATAACAAACTCTATATTTTATTTTATTGAAACATAGCTTATAATATTTATTGTTATAGATGCATATATGAGGGCATATATTAGAATATAGAAAAAGATTAGGGCACACGATAGATTACAATGATCAAGCTTCTTTGCTACTGCTATGCTTATGGATGGAAGAACAACATCAATCATCTCCAAGCAAAATCATTAAAGGACTTTGAACCGTTCATACTTATTAACAACCTCCACGGCCATGTGGTAAAAGGCCTCCCTAAACAAATCCAATTGTTAAAACAGGTTTGAAATAGAAAAAATTAAAATTAAAATTTTTTGCATGTAAATCCTCCTAAATATGTGAAATTGCATGAATACCCTCGCAAAGTATTATTTGCATATATACCCTTATAAATATTTTTTTGCATATCTACCTATTAAGAATATTTCAGTCATTTTTAATTTTAAACCGCTAATTTTTTGATGGCGTTAGATGGTGTGGGTACATATGCAAGAAAAAAAAATAAAGGGTATACACACCAAACAAGTATTTTATAAGGATATACATGTAAATATCAATTTTAGGAGGATATTCACGCAAATTTCAATATTTAGGAGGGTATTATGTAAAAAAACCCTATCCAAAATGTCCCTTAGGTTGCTTAACCAATCTATTGTAACAATTCTCAAGGATAAAGCTTTTACCAAAAGGAAAAAAAAAGACTAATAAAGTAAACCAATAATATTTAAACTATGAGTAATTGAAAACCATAATGGTCTAGATGATTATGTGGAGAGTAGGATCGTCATCAAGGATAAGCTAGAGAGCTAGCAGCAAGATGTATCAATGGACTTCAAGGTAGAGACGAAACTCCAATGAGAAATGTTTCATAAGAAGTGTATAGGCTCAATGCTATAAACCAGACAAGGGTTCACTCTAGAAGCAAAATATAAGTGGGACATAGAGTGCCAATTTATGACCCGACCTACAACAAGCACGATACAAGAGGGTTCGGACCAGGCATAAACAGGTCAAGTCGTAAGCAGTAGACCCGACTTAACCTATTTATTAAATTGATTAGGTTCAGGTTTAGAGTCTTGACTTGTCTAACCATTTAATAATCGAGTCAGGTAAATAGTTGCAATCCAACCCGTTTAACCTGCTTGACTCATTCCAACCTATTTTTTGAATGAGACACATGGGTTGGCTCAGGTTACCTATTCAACAAATAGGTTGGGTTCGATTTTGGATTTCTAACTCATTTAATAAACGAGTCAGGTTTTGATTGATAAGTTTTCGTGATACCTATTTCTCAAACCAACCCGAACCCTGTCACCCCTAACCAAAAGTGGAGGAAGCTTTGTAAGTGCAATAGTGGCAGTGGGAAAAGCAAGTCTTTGGAGAGGGAAAAAAGGTTAAAAGGTTAAGGAAGGATGACGCAAGTAGATGGAAAGAACGGCCATTGGAATTAGCTAGAGTAGCAAATTGCTCACTCAACAAGAAATTACTAAGGATATAAAACCCAAGGTAGAGAAATCATGATAATAATTGTTTTTATGCCAAAAATGAATGGAAGAGGGGCACATCTATATTCGAAAAGAATTGCTAAAATGGGGCCTTGTAATGCACAACAAAGCCTTTCTTGAGAAAGTGAGATCAAAAATATAAGGGTTAACCTCAGCTTGAGCGCCAATTATAAAAGCTCTCAAATGTTGATGGATCTCACTTTGGTCGATAAGGAGAATCATATGTATGTAGGCTAGGGCTTGCAGATCATTTTTGAGGCCAAGGCAGTAGACCTAAAGGCGTAAAGATGCCAATTAGCATGAAAAGACATCCTAAGGCAAGATCCAAATTAAGAAGAAAGGAAAAGGTGTTGCTTATCAAGAAGAATGATTTTTTAATACCAAAATTATTGAGATTAAAAATAGATAATATATGAGCAATGAGATGTTCTCTCTAATACCAACATAATGAATATCCTTGTCAAGTTATTATTGAGGAAGCTTCCTAGAGGAGTGAACCGGCAAGACTAGCTACTGTCATCAAAGTGGACAGATCTTGGTTAGTGGTGCAAGGAAGCAAATCTTTTTAAATGATTGATGTTAAGGTAGCTTTGCAGAGCCACAGCTATAGTAGAATCTCTGACTGCTGAAGAACAGGTTCAACAATTTAACAAATATGGTATCAAGCAAAAATCAAAAAATTGGTACTCCGATGGTTGTCATGTTGAATAACTCAAATCATGCCCTTTATAAATTTTGGTCTCTCAACATAGCTATCTAAATGTCTATTTATATATGTCAGAAGTTATTTAATTCGCTTAATTATTTAAGCATTCATGTAAAATATGAAATTCTGGTCTGCAATATCACACAAAAATGTGCATGCATGCACCCACACACAGAATAATTGATGCAATTGTTGGAATATGCCATCTATCTAATATCTATGATGATGCAACAATTTGTATTTCTTACAATGCTGCCTCCTTTAAATGAATTGCAAAACATAAAATGTGTTGCACCTAAGATGTAAGATGAAATAAAAACCAAAGCCTTCCTTCCTTCCAATTACCCAATTGAAGATTGCACTCCTCCTCCTCTTTCTCTCTCTTTTAGTATCCCTTTATCTATAATATTTTATAAATATTATTGCCCATAATGATTCCAGTTAGCATCTAGTTAGTCAAGTAATTGTATCTTATAGCTATTTCTCATAACTATTTCTTCTATAAAGTAGCCAAACAAAAATGATTTTTCCAATTGCTTAACCATTCGACAGCTCATTAAAAATATAAGGCTATTCATGTTTGAGAACCAGATAGCGTTTAAAACTTGTCTTCACAACCATAGTCTAAACAATTGTAGTGGAGTCACCATATGTGCAACAAGCATCATACTTGAGTCATACAAAATAGACTAAAGCATTTGAACAATCGCTCCCGCAACAAAGAAGATTGCTTAGAGAAGCCAAGGGGTGGAATTACCAAATCACAAAGTGAACTGAACATGAGACAAAGTCCTTGTTGTACTTAAGAGAGTAGAAAAAAGCAAGTTTTTTGCCAGCTTTGCCAACCAAGGTATACAAAAAATATGAGAACAGCAAGTGCTTTGCCAATAGCACTGAAGTTCTGAAACCCTAGCTTATTAGCGTTAATATGCCGCCTTCATGAAAAAGTGAAATATGAAAAACTGTAATAAAAGTAGGTAGTAACCTAACAACATGAATCAAACCACATACCTGCATACAGACAAGATTAGAGTCACCTTGCACACGAATTTGCTTAAATCCTTTCTTAAGAGCATATTTCATTCCTAATATCAATGCTCGATATTCTGCAACATTATTGGTCACGACACCCAAACCTTCACGGAGCCGAGAAATCTTCATTCAAACAAGGAATCAAGCTTGTCAAGGAAACAGTAACTCATCTAACATAGAAACACGCATAGGCAAGAGTTCTGTGCATCTCTACCACAGTTCCATCTTCAGTTCGAAGAATTGCTCCAGCACCAGCTTTTCCGGGATTTCCTTTTGAAGCACCATCAAACTCCAGAACACAAGACATCTGGATGTATTAGACCAATTTTATCTCCTGCTGGATACTTAATGAGAAAAATAAAAAATAATACGGAGAATGGAAGGCCAGGAAAATATAACCAATAACGTAGAGACTAGAGAGCATATATTATTGTTCAGGAGCAGGGTGAGCTAGAATCATGTACTATATAAAATTATAAATACAATTGATTTCATGCATAATCATGTATTAGTTAATAATGTAATGAAAGATTTTCGAATTATTTGAGCCACAAGATCAATATAAATATTAGAGAATCAAGAGGTTCTTCTGATTCATGTCTTTCAGACCATAAAGTTTGAGATGCAATTGTCCAAATTCCAAGAAACAATGTAAAAAAAATGGCAGCTATAGATTAATGAAAGATATAATGATGGAGGTATCCATTAATGGTTATAATTTATGCAAAGATATATCTTATTTTAATTAGGGCTGGCAAAATGTGACTGACCTGTCAACCCAGCCAATGTTCGACCTACCATAAGTAGGTTTGTGTTTGGGCTAAATGTGTTTAGATCGTAAACAGGTCGACTCGTTTAACCTGTTTAACATTCAGGTCGGGATCGGGTTTCAGACATTTGACCCGTTTAATATTCGGGTCGGGTTGGGTCATATAACCCATTTAACACCTGTTTAGCTTGTTTAAAACCTACTTAATACATTTCTATCTTGTTAAACCCAACCCGCTTAACCTGTTTAATCCGTTTAATTCCATTTAACATGTTTAAATCCATTTAACTCGTTAAAAAACCCATCTAATCTATTTAACCTATTTAACCTGACTTGACCTTTTTAAACCCACTTACCTGTTTAATAAACAGGCCGATTTCAGATTTGAATTTTTGACATGTTTAATAAATAGGTCAGATTTGGATGGACGAAGTTTTGACCCGACCCGACGCGACCCGATTGCCCCCCCTAATTTTAATCACGTAATAGGAGAAAAACACACGACTAACAAAACATGCTTATGCTCTTTAAGATGAGCTTGCCAAAGACAATTAGAAGTATGAAAAAGAAAAATTAGAGAGGAATTTTTTGAAAAAGAAAAAGAAAAAGAAAAAGGAAAGAAAAGGATAGTAAAGATAAACACTGGATACAATTTCGAAGCTTATACATGTGCGTTCCATATGACTGCTGTTTTCTAGGCTTGAAAGTTGTTCTTTGTAGGTTGCCTGGGGGCCCAAACCATGCTGTCACAATTAGAGAGGAATTTGAATGAAAAGTTGTCCAGGACCACCCCAACAAATAAACCCATCTTGGATTTTCTCTGAACCAGATGATGCGATGGTATATTTGTGCTGATGCAAAATTTTATTGAACAATAATACAAAGTAATGATTAGGCCAATGTGTTCTTTTGCTGAATACTTGAACGAAAGTGCTCATACAAAGACACTTTAGGTGCATCATGGTTATATCAGTATATTAATGTGACAAAGACTTGAACTCAAGATCTCATAAGACCGCTTTGTTAATTTCTTAGTGCATATTAGCATTTCCATGGCTCAAAAAACACCTACTATTTTCATCAAAATCATGGCCAATTTAATTGGTTTGACTGCTTTGAGAGGAGGCACGTGGATCGAGCAATTTTAAAGAATTCCCCACCTGATTCCAGACAAGATGGAAATATATTTCATTTCCAGTCAAACCCCATTCAGCCAAATTGCTCCTCAAAATATAGGATTAAACATGTATAAGGGCATAAATCCTTAAATAATCACACGAAACATGAACAAGATATGCATTCTGCCTGGGATTGGCATAGGATAAAATTATAAGTCAACCTAGGCTACTAGAGAAACTAAGAATATAATAACAACTTGAGGCCTAAATCTATTTTAAAAAGAAGAGAAAAGAAAAGAAAAGACCTAAAAGTGTCTATATTCAAACAATCCATCAACTTATATCATCAAACGCAGTTTGCATAAAACTTGAATTCAGAAACAAATTTGTTGAAGCAAATCCAGCCAACAATCCTACTACATAAAATGAACAAGTTTGCAAAGCACGTAAGCACTAGGAAACATCTCCATACATGATGGAAGACTGACTGTGGGTGGTATAGAAGAAAGCGTTTCCCAACCACAGAAAGAGCAGCAGAATTACATGCTTTAGTCATTAGCTATGGAGAAACTCACATAATTATGTGAAATTGGTTGTGCCTTGACAGAGTGCCCTAGTTTTAAATGTTTATTTGCCTGTTGGTCCTGTTCAGTTGAGGTGGATGTAGATCCAGTTGCATCCTGTTGGACAAAGCATATAGATTGAGCCAACTGTGAAAGTATGAGAAAACACCATGGCATAGATAAAAACATAGAAAGGCTCCTCTTGAAATATGTTGTTCAAGAAGCAGAAAAAAATCCATCACATAGTTGGCTTCATAGATGCTACGGCAAAGAAAAAATGTTACAGGCAAGTTCTGCTAGGCTATTAAAAATACATCAGATTATTTTAGTTCCTTGTATTTCAGAGGTAAACGACAATTCAGATCAGATAAGCAATGAATGCGTTCATCCATCAACAATATAAACATCATAAGCATCTTTTATAATTATCATCATTTCATTACATACGAATTTCAAATCTAACTTGGATCCCCACAATGACCTCATAGCCATATTGCACAGAAACAAATTGTCAAGTACTACCCAACATTTCGCTATAATTAAGAGAAACTTCTAGATATGGACCTAGATGATTAAGAGATGTGCTGGCCACTCAATCCATATTTCAGTTTATATGTCTTAAGACACTTAGCCATCCAAAATGAAGTACTTTAAGTAGTTCTGAAAAGGTGTTGTGCAAGCATTCACAAACCCATGTATGTGCACATGTTTTTTTTTTCTTTTTTGGGAGGGAGGGGAGGATGGGGGCATTCTATAATCACATGCATTTGCTAGCCTTTTACCAAAATTATTGTACCACAAGTTGGAAGCAATGAGCAAGCTCTGATCACCATGCAGAAAAGTGCATAAAGTTTTCTCAAAAGAAGGCCCTACAAAAACATCAAATAAAACTCATCTGAGGGAGAAAACAGAGTGAACAAATTTGTTGCCGGAGTACCCTACAATCATTTCACAGGGATATAATGAGAAAGATAAGATCAACATGCTTAAAAATAGGATGCAAGATAAACATCAGTGGTGCTGGCTCTTCTGTTAATGAAAATGATATTTACAACACTCAAGACTTCTAAATAAGCAAGATCTCTCGCTCGCTCTCTCTCTCTCTCTCTCTACCAATGTGCAAGATCTACATAATGCATATAGAAATGTATACATACATATGCGTATGGAAAAACACTATTTAACAAAAAGAATCATCTTTCTTGATTATTTTTCTTTTTCTGTTTAAAAAGAGATGTAGAAAAACTTACCTTTTCCAATGAAGAAATAACAATTGTGTGAAGATAATTGATAGCCCTCGTATTTGGCAAGAGATTATCTTGTTATCTTTTTCTTACGAAATGGACGAGGACCACAAGAAATGAACTAAGCAAACAACGATTTCTAAGAACTCATGTAAAGCTAGTAACCATTCCATGACAAAAATCTTAAATGAAACAACTCCAGAATGAAAAAGCCACAACTCTAAGTCTCTAACCATCTAATCTTTTATCATCCAAAGCTCAAATGATTTTTTTTCTTTGGGGTGTGAGTAGGTGGACCGGGTGAGGAGCTCGGGGTGTGGGTGGTTCGAGACTTAAACAAAAAAGTGAACCCAAACAGAAATCTAAAATCAACAAAAAAAAGGCCAACTATATATCTAGATAACCAACATCCTTGAATCACCACTTGGGCCTCTCCCGGACATTTGGACCATTGGTGATAGCATCTTTCCTTTAAGAATCACCTAAAATCAGCGTATGAGAAGAACTGCCAAAGGTGGAGTCAAGGTACGTGGAACCGACCGAACCGATGTACCGATGAAGACCGGTACCGGTTCGGTACCGGTTCCTGTGAAGAATTGAAGAGAAAATTATTCTCCTTCTTATTCAAATCTGCTGCACAGTTTTTTGAATTTATACACTTAGGGAGACTAACTAAAATAGAAAACTATCCCAACTTAAATCCCCACAATTAAGGGATTATCCCCACAATCAAGGGATTGTCATAACTACAAAAATCCCCTAAATAAAGCATAACAAGTTACACCATAAATACAATGATTCCCTGATTTCCTATTATTACACACACACAGTTTCCTTATTAAGAAAAAATCGTGTTTTCCCACACTCCCCCTCAAGCTGGTGAATGGATGTTATCCATTCCAAGCTTGCTAATCATCTTTTGAAATATCACACCAGTTAGTCCCTTGGTCAGCACATCCGCAAGTTGTCCTTCAGTAGAAACGAAAGGAGTACAAATCAAACCACTGTCTAGCTTTTCCTTTATGAAGTGTCTGTCAACTTCCACATGTTTGGTGCGGACATGTTTTACAGGATTATGTGCTATGTTGATGGCTGACTTGTTGTCGCAGTAGAGTCTCATTCCTTCGGTGGAAGGATACCTGAACTGGACTTTAACTTCACCCCTTTTCTTGTTTTGATCTCATATTTCAATTCTTCCATTGGTGTCTCCCATTCTATCTTTAAATCGTCTAGAATGATCTTGAGCCACAATAGTTCGCAAATCCCTAGAGCCATTGCTCTAAATTCTGCCCCTGCACTAGACCTTGCTACAACACTCTGTTTCTTACTTCTCCAGGTTACAAGGTTGCCACCAAGAAAGGTGCAATAACCTGATGTTGATCTTCGGTCAACTGGGGACCCTGCATAGTCAGCATCTGTGTAGGCTTCAAGAGTCAATTTTTCTCCTTTCTTGAACAGAATTCCTTTTCCTGGAGCTGCCTTGAGGTACTGCAAGATCCTGTTTACGGCTTGAAGATGCACCTCCTTGGGGTTGTGCATAAATTGACTTACAACACTAACTGCATAGGCAATGTCAGGTCTGGTATGTGACAAGTAGATTAGTCTTCCTACCAGTCTTTGATAAGCACTTTTCTCAACTGTGGCATCCTCAGGAGCTTCTCCGAGTTTATGATTGAATTCTATAGGAGTCTCAACAGATTTGCACCCCAACTTTCCCGTTTCCTTCAGCAAATCCATCACATATTTTTGTTGTGAAATAAAGATTCCATGCCATGAGTGAGCAACTTCAATACCAAGAAAGTATTTCAGCCTACCAAGTTCTTTTATTTCAAACTCTTTAATCAAACACCTCCTTAAGGCTTCTCTTCCTTCCATATCATTTCCAGTGACTACAATATCATCCACATATACCAACAAGGCAATTACCCCCCCCCCCCCCCCGACACCGAGTGCTTAACAAACAGAGTATGGTCTCCTTGGCTTTGTTTATATCCCATTGCTGTCATAACTTTAGCGAATCGCCCAAACCAAGCCCGAGGTGACTGTTTTAGACCATATAGAGCCTTCTTTAGTCTGCACACCTTTCCTTCTAGATCTGAACCAAAGCCAGGAGGAATTTCCATGTAGATTTCTTCATCAAGATAGCCATGTAGGAAGGCATTCTTGACATCAAATTGCTGCAAACTCCACCCAAGATTAGCGGCCAAAGATATCAGTATTCTCACAGTGTTCATTTTTACAACTAGGGCAAAGGTTTCTAGATAATCAACTCCATAAGTTTGAGTATATCCCTTGGCTACCAACCTAGCCTTATATCTCTCAAGAGACCCATCTGCCTTATATTTAATAGTGAACACCCATTTACACCCTACTAGACTTTTTTCCTTAGGTGGTTCCACTAATTCCCAAATTTTATTTTTCTCAAGAGCTTCCATTTCAACCCTCATAGCATCTCTCCATTCCTTATGTCCTAAGGCCTCAAGCACTGTTTTGGGAATGGTTATGATGTTCAGATGTGTAAGAAAGGTTTTGTGACTATGTGATAGTTTCTCATATGACACAAAATTGGACAATGGGTATAGTGGATATTGGGTGCATTTTCTTGTGCCTTTCCGAATAGCAATGGGAAGACTAGTGTCACTAGCATCATGAGAGTTAGAAATAGTTTCTTGAGGAAGTGTAAATAGATATGTTACCTCATTACCAGCGGCTAGTTCAGAATCTTGGATTTGCATAGATTGAATAATGGGTACCTTCTTCCTTGAATAAATCAGCAGTGGGCGAGTAGAACTTAGAACCTGATTATCTTTTGCCAAAGTTTGTGATTTAGGAGTACAAGGTGGCTCGAGTTCAATAAGAACAGGGACGGAGACGGAGTTTGTAGAATTTTGAGGGACCGGAGAAGGAATAGGAGAAGAAGAAGAGTGAGAATTAAGTTCCAGTAAAAATAGGTCCTTGTCCTTATCTTCCATAAATGTTGTCTCCCCCTGAAGATAAGGCTGTGTAAAATAGCTCTCTTTCAACAAATGTTACATCTGCTGGCACATAGAATTTGCGAGTTGGAGGATGATAACACTTGTATCCTTTTTGAGTAGATGAGTATCCTACAAAAACACACTTAAGTGCCCGTGGATCTAACTTTCCCCTGTTATGAGAGTGGATACGGACAAAGGACACACAACCAAAGATTTTTGGAAGAAGATTATTTGTAGTGTTGAAGTTGGGAAAATGTTTGGACAGAACTTGCATGGGACTTTTGAAACCAAGGACTCGAGAGGGCAACCTATTTATGAGATGAGCAGCAGTTAGAACACCTTCCCCCCAATAATTTTTTCTGAAATAGGAAGGCTCGGGTAGTGGCTAACAAGTGGCCATTTTTTCTTTCCGCCACCTCATTTTGTTGGGGGGTGTTAACACAGGATGACTCATAGATTATTCGTGATAAAACTTGATTGAAGAAATCCTTAGCATTATCAGATCTGAATTTTTTGATCCCAACCCCAAATTGATTTTTTACCATACTGTGGAAAGTAGGAAACACTAAACTCAAATCAGACTTATTCTTTAGAAGAAAAATCTATGACACACGGGTACAATCATCAATGAATGAAACAAACTAACAAGCCCCAGATATATTAGGAACAGTAGAAGGCCCCCAGATATCACTATGGATGAGTGAAAAAGGAACAGATGTTATTTTATTGCTTATAGGAAAAGAAGCACGTTTGTGCTTTGCAAGTTCACAAATATCACAATGAAGAAATTTTTCATCAATCCCTTTAAATAACAATGGAAACATACTTTTAAGAATGCCAAATGAAGGATGTCCTAGACGAAGATGATAAAGCCAAATCTTGTCTTTATTTGAAAAAGAAAACTCAGAAAGCAATAATAAAGATAAATTATTCTTAGGTCTATTTTGCCCACTTGATTCTTCAAGATAGTAAAGTCCATCTTCCTCCCTAGCACGTCCAATCATCTTCCCAGTTTCCTGGTCCTGAAATACACAATGTGAGGCAAAGAAAGTAATGCTACAATTCAAATCTTTTGTGAGCTTATGTATGGACAAGAGGTTAGTGGACAGTTTGGGAACATGAAGAACACGTCAAGTTTCAAAGTCTGGTTTATTAAAACACTTCCTCGGCCAGCAACTGTTATTAATGTACCATCGGCTGTGGCTATTTTCTTATTGCCAGGACATGGATTGTAAGAGATGAATTTATGTGATGAATGAGTCATATGGTCTGTGGCCCCTGAATCAATGACCCAGGAACCTGAAAAAGAGGTTATGCTTGAGACACTAAGGACATAAGGGGAAGGATCCTTACCTGAGAATGCTACGGAACAAGCACCTATAGTAGTAGGCTTTTCCAAGGACCCCAACAAATTCCTCAGCTTCTCCATCTCACTTTTATTGAATTCTCCTTGCTCTTGTGGCATGTCCTCCTTTCCGGGCTGTGTGTAAGTCATATGAGCCTATCCCCTTTGCTGTTCATTCTTCATGGTCCAATTTTTGTTGGGCAATTGCGGCTTTCCATGAAGCTTCCAGCAATGCTCTCTCGTGTGGCGAGGCTTTTTACAGTATGTACACCATAAGGCATCCTTGCTTGTGGTTTTAGATAGGGTTGGTCCCTCATTCATGCTCATAGTCGGTTGGTTAGGGGTGGGATTTTTAAAAACCTGCCCCTTTTGAGACCATAGCCGATTCCTCAACAGCCTGAGGTTCCACCATTACTCCTCTCCGTCCTTCTTCTGCTCGGATTATCGCAATAGTCTCATTTAATGAGGGTAAATCGTCCTTTCCAAGAACTTGTACTCTGACCGGATCAAACTCCATATTTAGACCTGCAAGAAAATCATAAATCCTATTTTTCTCTACAAGTCTTTTCACCATGGCTGCATCATCACTACATTTCAGTTTAATGCATTGATAATGATCCATTTCTTGCCACAGATTCGTCAAGAGGTTGGCATATTCTGTGACAGTACGTTCTTCCTGCTTGGTGGCTGAAATCTTGATCTTGATCTCATAAATCGGAGCAGCATCACGAACCTTAGAATAAGTCTATCCAACAGTATCCCATATCTCCTTCACTGTGGTTAGGAACATACATGTGTCACTGATCTCCGGGAGCATTGAGTTCCATAGCCAGGACATCACCATAGAGTCTACCTCATCCCAAGCATCAAATCCGGGATCACTTGCTTTAGGTCCCGTACCAAGCGACTCAATTTGCCTTTCCCTTTCAAGAACGTTCGGACTACCTGCGACCATTTCAGGTAATTCTTTCCATTCAATCTATATGCCACCTACAGGTTCTGTAAATCTCCTAAAGATGGAGCAGAATTTGCTTCAACATTCTGCATCTTAGAGGTGTTGGTGCTGTCTGTGATTTCTGTCATGGCTGTTGGAGATTAAAGATGATGAGAAGATCAAGAAAAAGATCTGTTTAGATCAAGAATAACAGTGGCCGAAGAGAGGAAAAGAGGAAAATAGAAAGAAAAACAGCAATTAAGGCTGTAAATGGGTGATACCAAGTTGAAATCACCACTTGTCCTAAAAGCTTAAGCTTATAGGATAAGGTAGATTTATTTATATATTTTATATTTTCTAACACTCCCTCACATGTGGGCCGGGCTTTTCTTAATGGGCAAGCCCAACATGTGAAATTTTTTTTAATAATGGGGTTAAAGAGTGCGGAGACAGGGTTCAAACTCAGGACCTCTGCTCTGATACCATGTGAAGAATTGGAGAGAAAATTATTCTCCTTCTTATTCAAATCTGCTGCACAGTTTTTTGAATTTATACACTTAGGGTGACTAAC